>NC_091952.1:126287243-126587243 GCF_031021105.1 Erythrolamprus reginae | reverse complement strand
ACAATATCAAAACGAAAAGGTAGAGGTAATATCCTCAATTTAATGACCACAATTGAGCTCAGAATGTGTGTTGTTAAGTGACACATTTGCTAAGTAAGTTTTGCCCCCTACTTTATGACTCCACCGCATTTGTTCTGGGATCACTGCAGCTCTTAAAAGTAGTAGCACATGTTTTAAGTGAATCTGGCTTCCCTGCTGATTTTGCTTTTCAAAAATTAGGGTCACTGCAACTGTCATAAATGTGAGTCGGTTGTCAAGCATATGAATGCAAGTCACGTGGCCATGGAAATACGGCAATGATAAATGTGAAAAATAGTCATAGGTCACTTTTTTCAGTGTTATTTAACTTCAAACTGTCCCCCCCACCCCCTACTCCCAGTAACAATGAATCATTTGAAGAAGGCATGGAGAAGCTGCATCACATACTGATGAGCCAAGGTGGCGCAGCAAGTAGAGTGCAGTATTGCAGGCCACTAAAACTGACTGTAAATCTGCAAGTCAGCGGTTCAAATCTCAACACCAGCTCAATGTTGACGCAGTCTTCCATCTTTCCGAAGTGGGTAAAATGAGGACACAGATTGTGGAGGCAATATGCTGGCTCTGTTAAAAGTTTTATTGCTAACATGTTGTAAGTCACCCTGAGTCTAAGGAGAAGGGCAGCATTTAAAAAAAAATAAAAATCATCAAATATATTAAATAAATAAATAAATACTGGGGTCCCCAGACTCCTTGGCAAATCCAGGTCTTGCAAAAGCGTGTTAAAGTGAGGACCAATCTTATTTCTGTGTGGGTGATGTTCCACAAGAAGGGAAAATTCCTCCTCACTGGGAAGGATCAGATTGGTGTTTGTTAGATGAACCTCCTTAAGAGAGGGGACCCCTAGGATCCCTTGGTTTCTTACTCTGGTGGATTGGGTAAATATATTCGGAGAAGATGGTCCTTCAAAAAAACCTACTCCCTGCAGAGCTTTGGCTCAGATAAAGTACTATGGCTGAAACAAGGTTTTGAATTTTTTTTTAGTTGAGTCACATTTATATTGCACTTTTCTGAATGCTATGAGCTAGTTTGGTGAAAAACTAAAGTGTTTAGACTAGGAATTGGGAGATTCTGAATTCTAGTCCTCCTTTAGCCATTTGAAGACAAACTGGGTGGCTTTCTGGCCACTACCTCGTAGTTCAATCCACCTCATAGTGGAGTGTTAGGAATGTTCACCACTTTACATTGACCAAAAGATTATTTAGGAATTTCGGCTTATAGCCGAAGAGAAGGAAGAGCAAGGTAAAAATATAAAAATGTCTCTTTCAAATTAGGGTTAGCAAGTGCCACTGAAAAAATGGCAGAATTGAAAGAAATGACAGCTAAAATTAAAAATTTGGACAATGCTGCTTCATTAACAGAAAAGTGAAAAAGTGTCAAAAGAACTCAGTATAAAGTTAATATATAAAATTTAAAACTGCAAGTTGAGACTTGCATATTAAAAAGATAAAAATAAATGTATTTAAAAATAAATAAATAAATAAATGTATTGTAAAGAAATTTAACTTTCACAGTCAACATGACCATCTAGCCACATGACCACCCTAGCCACAACCACTCACCCATTTTTGAAACAAATATAGAATGTTTGAGCTTCATTTGCTCAGTCCCATTTCTTCTAGCTGTTTTTCTGCAAATTAATGTTCTTAGTTGAACCAGAAAGCAGAGGACAGAGAATTTTATTTGTGTGATTGAATTTTCTGGTCTTGCTGTATAGAGGAAAGCGTCTAGATAGTATCTTTATTATAAACTGTTCATGGGACTGGAATTCAGGTAGGCCTTAACTTAAAACCATTTATTTGTTGACCAATAAATAACTGAAAAATGTGATTTGCAATCAGTCCTTGCACAGCATCCCAACAGTCATATGATGCACATTTAACTGTTTGGCAACTGGCACGTGTTTATGATGGTTACAGGGTCCTAGGATCATCTCATCAGCATTTGTGACATACCCAGGGGGCTTTTCCTATGCAAAATGAATGGAGAATGCTGAATTCACTTAATGACCGTATGAACTGTTTAACAAACATTTGCTATCAATAGGAGCAAAATGGTTTTAAAATGGGGTGCAACTAACTTAACCTCATTGTTTAACAACAAAAGCTGTAGTCCCAATTATGGTTCTAAATTGAGGAGTGCCTAATTTACTAATCTGCAACAGTTCAATAATCTTAAATCTTTTTTTTTTTAAGAAGTGGACCGTGACTATGGGCATGGTGCCTACAGTGGCCCAAGAGCTATGGACTCTTATATGAATCAGTCATATGGAATGGAAAGCCATGGAGGCGGCAGTGGAGGAGGAGGTGGCGCTTCAAGGTAAAATACTGAATCGTTTGCTTTGTATGTCAAAGATAATGTAAATATATTCTGAAGTATACCTCTATCCAATTTAAGTGTTCCCTAAGCATATTGCGGGGCATGGTGCATTATTATGCAGAGATGTAATGTGTAGTCTATTTTAAAATATTTTTATAGGGAAATATAATGCTCAAATCTTTTAAAATCTATTTCAACAAATGATCTTTAAAAACGTAGCAATGAAATATTAGCATTAAATCTAGAGCTGAAATGCTCTTAATTGGATCAGAACTGCTGCTTTTGTTTTCCCATTGTGTTTGAAAGGAACACTTAAATTTAATTTCAATAGTAATATATTTTGCAAGAATATTCATTGGTAGGCAGCTTTTCATGTCCAGATTATTTTATTGGCAGGTACTAATTACACTAAAACACATCTGTGCAGTATTTTAAAATGGTTTTTAGCACTGTAATAGTATTTCTGGCAAAGTTTGATTTTTCACTGTGCCTGCAATTGATGTCTACTAACATCAGATCATAATTCTAAATTTTACTTTCTTGTAAGAAGTCTGCATTTTAAACAAAATAACAGTATGATATATTAAACCTGGTTGCAGTTCCATTTGCATATCCTAATTCTTTGATTGGCAGCAAGAAAAACAAGGTTGGCAATTTCGATTCCTCCAGTTTTTTGTGGCATTGATTGTTAAAAGAATTGGGAAATTAGCTGTACAAATGCACAGTGCTTTTCAACAATTAATATAACTAACAGTGATGTAAACTATTTTGAGAATCAAGAAAAAATGTACCTACCATTTAGTAATCTGAATATGGCTGGATTTACTGAATGCATTATATAAAAAGTTCATTGTTGTAATGGACTGCTTTGTAGTTGGCATTTTAAATATGAAAGTTTTGTAATTAAAGTATGAACTGGAGACAAGATAAAATTAGCTTTCTCATATTGTGATTTTTAATTATTTGAATTTTTTTTCAAGTTCTTTAATTAAGAATGAAAATATAGTTAATTCTTTGGAATGAAAACGAATTCTTATTTTTGTGCAGTTTATGATATTGATGTTACCCTGTATACTTTTTTGTTCTTTAATTAGTATATTTTTAAAATGCTGCATACAGATTTTGCTAATATAGTATTTGCATGTAATGTACAGCCTTTCTCTGTGCTAAAGGGTCATTAATATTTAAGATTTATTTTGACTTTTCAGTTCTATAAGGGTGTTTGTCTTATTCCTACAAACAGAGGTAGGTGAATCTATGACTTTCCAAATGTTCCAAAGTCTAACATTTCTTAAATTTTCATTCTGGGGCTCATGAGAATTACAGTCCAACAACATTTGGAGGGCTATAGATTTCCCACTCCTCTCTGATACATTGTAAATGTAATAGTGGAAGATGAGGCATAGTTAAGGAAAAGTATATAGATTTCTTCTGTAAGATATAATTGAACTATTAAACATTGAAATATCAAGTTAAAATAGTTGCATTATTTTTACTATCACAGCTTATAAGTTGAGAGCAAAGTCTTTCAAATGATATTGAATTGTTTTAGGCATGACTTAAACAGACTTTTATGACCCTTTAAAATATGTAGGTGCCTGCATTCGTTAGACTAGGTCTGGGCACAATAATGAGGTGAAATAATAATTTTGAGCAACTAAATTTAGTTAAATTTAGGCATTCTGAATTTTAATACTATTTTTAACTGAAAAGTGACTCAGATAGCTTTCTGTCTGATCACAGCATCGAAATGCCCAGCCCTAATCAAAGCAAACCCTACCAAAGTAAAATATACATTGATTTTAGTTGATAAATGTCAACTGATAACTTGTCTTTTGAAATGTTTAACTTTAGTAAGCTTACTTTTTTTTTCCTCACTACAACTTTTCCAGGTTTGGACCTTATGAGTCTTATGACTCCGGGTCTTCTCTGGGTGGGCGAGATCTGTACAGATCTGGCTATGGTTATAATGAACCCGAACAAAGCCGCTTCGGAGGTAGTTATGGTGGTCGATTTGACAGCAACTACCGGAATAGCCTTGACTCTTACGGAGGTAGAAGCCAGGGCGGGTCTAGCTGGGAAGCACCTTACTCACGCTCAAAATTGAGGCCTGGGTTTATGGAGGACAGAGGAAGAGAGACTTACTCTTCCTACAGCAGTTTTTCTTCACCCCATATGAAGCCTGCACCTGTAGGCTCTCGGGGGAGAGGAACGCCTGCTTATCCTGACAGTGGATTTGGAAGCAGAAACTATGATGCTTTTGGAGGACCATCAACAGGCAGAGGCCGTGGCCGAGGAGTAAGTACAGAATCTTTTCAGATTCTTTTCACTAGTCACTCTTTTAAACCCTTTCAAGACCATAGCATTAAAACAAAAGCACTGTATATCACACTGCAGTTTTGCCAAACTGTTTGGGTTGATAACCTTCCAATCCGGTTTGGTGTTTACCCAGAACTTAGTACCCTGTCTCTCTTCATTTACACAAGTAAAAGTACTATAAGATTAGTTGCTAAGGTTTTTATCAAATCACTTTTTTGTGTGAAAAGTGAATATTAAGGCATTGGGTTTGGTCTAAAAGGGATTAAAAGGAATTGCATTTTTCCTTGTTAACACTAGCATCTTGGCTAGTGGGAGAAGTCTTGAAACTTTGTAAAGGTTAATTAGAACCTTTTTCATTTTGAGGAGGTTAAAGGTGCAATGTATGTAAACTTTTGATTTTAAAGGATAAATGTCACAGAACAGATTTTGTTGGGGCAAGAAGCAATTAGTTCTTCATACTCAACTTTAGCTTACTTTGAGGTCACTTAGACTTACATGGAAGGGAAGATTTAATATACTGTAATCAAGCATTTTTAAAAAAGAATAATTTCAAACCATTGTTAAAGGGATATCATCAGAATTGTTCATGCTGAAAGAAAGATAATACTCTATTCAACTATGATAGTCAACTATTGTGTTATAATTCAGTACTAGATGTTCTCACCTGCTGGATCTAATGTTTTAGTGCAAGTTCAAAAGAACAATTCAAAGATTAACAAATATCAAATATTACCCTATCAAATCAAAACATCACTAATAGCATCTTAATCTTCAGAAGGTTCAAGTTATAAGATGATGTCCCATTAACTTGCTTTATAATTTCAAATCTGAATTTATACAAAGAGTTTAGTTAATCATTAGTGGATTCTCTTAAAAAAAATTTAAATGCCGAGTTTCAAGAAGTTGGCCTTAAGAAAACATTTAAAAGTTTAAGGTAGATTGCAGGATTAAATGTAGACTGAAATATTTTTAAGTTTTCTGCATGCATATCATTATATTTTAATTTATTTGTCTGTAATATTCTATAGGGTACAATTGGCATTTAATCCATAGACCTATGAACCCTAGTAATCTTTCTATAATTTGTTGATAAAGGAATAAGCTAATTTGTTTACTCTGGTACATTTGTGAAATTAAGAAAATTAACTAAACAGTATTGATTAGTTCCCCCTTTTCTTGAGTTTAGTATTAACTCTTAAGAACTAACTACTTTAAGAAATAAACTGCTTGTTTATGTGAAATGCATTGCACCTTTAATAGATTCTGAAAATATTTGCTCGTGCAAATCTACATCACCTAGAAAGTGTCCTTTGTATATAATATGCAGGGTGAGAATATTGCTAGACTGTTATTTACTAGACCTCAGTTTGTTACAAAGTGACATATAGAACATATGCATGGATTTGTTTAGTATAATCTCTAGCACATTGTGGCCTGCTAGGAATAAATGCTATTCAGTGTAAATAAATGTTGTATAGACGTACTGCCTTTATTGTGTCTATAACTTTTACTATTAAATATTTATGGCAGTTTACTCATTTCTGTTTATATAATTTCACTCATCCAGTCAGATGAGCCTCTTGTATATTACTGTCAGTAAACAGTAGAATCTTGTGTGTGTTTATTCAGAAATACTACTAACTTTCAAGTATTACAGATTGCACCCTAAATTATAACTATTATACTCATTCCTTTTCTTCAGTTTGTTCTATAATTCAGTGCCTTAAAATCAATGAATTCAATCATCTAGGTTCTATTGATTATAAGATAGATGTCCAAATTAGGATTAGAGATTTTTTTTAACCACTTTACTGATAATCTAAACTTTATTTTTCCTTTTGAAAGAATTTGATTTAAGAGGAGCTCGTTACTCCTGATATAATTATAGGGTTTTAAAAAAAAATCATTGAATACGTTCACTACACAATTATCTCAACACGGGATGGATAGACAGACACAAGCTGCTGTTTGGACTGAACTGTTCATAAAGATTGAAGATTTCTAATCAGTTTTAATATGCAGGTTTATTTTACATATTTATAATATATACATAATCTTAAAATCCCTGACTCACATAAAAATTCTATATGTATTTACTTGGAAATTACTGTTTAGTGAAAATAGCAATGTAAGAGATATGCTGCCTCAAAACAATAAACAATAAATTATCTTTTCCAAGTATTTTTAGAAGAAATTCCCATTAGTTCAGTAAGATTTATTCCACGTACAGTTTGAACTTCCTAGATCTAGCACTTATTTCTGAGTTGATATGCTTGAGGTTGTACTTGAATTATAAATACTGTATACATATTTTAAAAAAATGGATATAGGAAAAAAAAGTTTGGAAATAAAATGCATTTTATAGAAGCAAAAAGTTTCATAAATGAAACTGGAATCCCATTACAGTGTTAAGAGAAAACAGCTCATTTGGATATTAACAAAATTTAAACATAGGCATTATTTATACACAAAAAATCTTACATACATATTCAATAAATCATCAAAAGATTATTTTAAAAAACGTTTTAATATAGTGAAAGTTTCAGGCAGAGACTTTTATGATTATTTTATATTTTCCCCTAAATTTTATATTTGCATTATTGTGTTAAAGATTTGTAGAAATAATTTTTCTTCTTGGAGAATCCTGAGAATGAATATGGGTAAAATTGTAACAGGGCTCATAGTCTGGACCAATGATTTTGTATAAGCAGAAATCCATTTTATATAAGCACTTCACATCAAATATTTTAAAAACTAATCAGTTTGCAATTCTGATGTGTGTTAAATGAATAGTAATGCATTTTTCTTGAGTTAGAATATTTTAAAATATGTTTTATATGAGCTAGTTTGATTATGGTCAGCCATATCATTTTCTAATACTTGGTCTTCACCTATTTACAGTATATGGGAGAATATGGAGGCATGCATAGACCTGGAATTGTGGTAGACTATCATAACAAACCCAGTTCTGCAGCAGTAGCTGCACGAGGAATAAAGAGAAAAATGATACAGCAGCCATATAATAAACCAGGTGGGACATTTATCAAGAAACCCAAACTGACAAAACCTAATGTGAAGATGAACCAAAACAAACCTAGTAAGTAATTGAATGAAAGATGTGAATTATAGCTCTATTTAATATTTTATGAGAGGATACATTTATAATGCATTGCTGTTCCTCATTTTCCAGCCTCAAAGCCTCTTCTGTTACCAGTTGTTCATAGGGATTGACCTTGGTGGCACACATTAAAATTTTTGAAAGATAGTTATAAGATATTTCACCAACTTTATTCCTATATACTATGCTCTTGATTAACACTTTGAAGAAAATTTATATATATCTATATATATTTGTTTGTGTGTGTGTGTGTGTGTGTGTGTGTGTGTACAGTGGTACCTCATGATACGAACCCCTCGTCTTACGAACAACCCGAGATACGAACCCGGGGTTCAGAAAATTTTTGCCTCTTCTTACGAACTTTTTTCTTCTTACGAACCCGACGCCGCCGAGAAGCCCCGGCGCCCGCCTGTCACTTTTTGAAACAGCCGGGGGGCTTCCCAGCAGCCTCCTAAACCCAAACGCCAAACCCGAACTTCCGGGTTCAGCGTTCGGGAGGCCTCCGAGAAGCCCCCCAGCTGTTTTAAAAGGTGACAGGCGGGCAGCGGCGGGTTTTTTTTCTTCGTTGCACGAATTAATGGATTTTACATTGTTTCCTATGGGAAACAATGTTTTGTCTTACGAACTTCTTGTCTTACGAACCTCCCCCTGGAACCAATTAGGTTCGTAAGACGAGGTATTACTCTGTGTGTGTGTGTGTGTGTGTGTGTGTGTGTACATATACACATATATACATATATATATATAAATAAATCTATGTCTATATGTGTGTGCATATATATAAATTTTCTGACTGCTTTTATTGTGAAGGCTGCTTAGTTATCAACCAATTTACCGTGTTTTACCATGACCTTTTTGCCATGTTTGTCAAGCGAATTACTACAGTTAAGTGAATCATATAGTCTTTAAGTGAATACAAGTGAGTTCTCGGAGAGGGGCGGCATACAAGTCTAATAAATCATTTATTATTATTATTATTATTATTATTATTATTATTATTATTATTATTAATACAATTTATAAAAGAACATGCACAGCACAAACATTAAGATATATGAGCCTCTATATGAGATGATAGTAATATCATCTTACCACCATTCAAGCCTGATGGAGTAAAAATCCCAGTATGTCCTTGAATGTGACATACTCATTTGTTGAAAAATGTTGTCAGGTCATGACTAAATCAATTACCCCTAAATACTGTTTACATTAAATAATTAAACATGGCTTAAAATAGTCTGTTATTCAAAACATGACTCTGATGTGTGACTGCTTGACACACATCACTCCATATAATGACCTGGAGTTGATTTGCTTAAAATATCTCCTCCAAAGCTAATTGCTTTAGCCAGTTGGATTAAAATCATTTTTGGGAAATAATTTGGCACATTTTGTCAGCTCTTCAGTTTACTCTGTAAACGTGTGCATTTGACCTTTCATTAGGGTAATAAAATTGAACTTTGTGACACAATTAATGCTAAAGGCTTTACAAAAGATGCCTATGGTGCCATTGATCAGACAGTTGGAGGTAACCTGCTTGTTTTATCAGGTAAAACTCAAGACATAAGGCCTTTACAGTTTCACTTGATGAAATATCTTAAAAGTTGCACCTTCTATAATTGAGCTATTTGCAGTATTTTTATGGATTCAAGTTGATTGTTTAGGTAACAGTGATCAATTAATGTGTCAGATAATTTATTGCTTGTGGTATACTTTTCAATACTTTTCACCAGGGGTGAAATGCTCCCAGTTTGGGCTTGCCTGCCTGTGATCAGAGAGCTGGTACTGACGGCAGCGCAAGGCTTTGCCCAGCTATCTGGATGCTGCCATGTCGATTCTTTTACCCTCTGCACATGCACGGAATGCTTTGCACATCAGCGGATGGTACAAGAATACAAATGGCATCCGGGCGAAGCCTTGCGCTGCTGTCTGTATTGGCTCTGGGTATGGGCTCAATTGTCAAAAATTGAGGACTACCTGTATTGCTCATCCTAAACTGTCTTAATTTCAACAGTGTAATTTGTGACAGTTGATATATGTCTCTCTTGTTCAACAAATGGGAATCTGCTGTTAAATTAATATATTCTTTCTGCTCATGCAGAAAGGTAATGGAAATTGTACAGTCATTTCCAAAAATATTTGTGTAATGATTTAGTTATTATTTCCGCATTAAATAGCTTGGTCAATTGGGAAATTGATATCTCATTTAATACCTGTTTTTAATAAGGTAGACTTTTATTTCAGAGTGACAAGTAAGAGGGGATCAGATGTTTGGCTGCTTGAAAATCATGTCCAGATTGACAAATAAATCCCCATTTGACATATGGAATGAAAGCTTGCCTCCTTTGTAAGAAGGCAGAGCCTTAAATAGAGAAAAAACACTGAAGTTACTTTTTCTGGCATGCAATCAGAGGTTTAGAAAAATAAGGAATGTTATACATTTTAACATGTTGATTTTCTCCAGAGAAAATCAGGAGGTCTATTGAGTTTCTGATTTGTTTATTTATTTAACAATTTTTTATGGAGCTTTCTATCTCAATGAATGTAAGACTGGGCAGTATACAACTAACACAACCATAAAAACATTTCAAAAATAAAACAAAAATAAGCGTGCCAGATAAAAACATCCCATTAGCTATAATGTAACCAAGGGATCTCCAAATAAGCTGAAAAACATACCTGCAGGTCCTTCTGAAAGGCTAACAAAGATGGGAATAACCTCACCTTAACCGGGGTTGATGTTCCACAGGGTGGGAACCCCAGTCCAAAGGGCATGTTGTTTGAGTCCTGCCAAATGGACCTATTTAGCAGACAGGACCTCAAGCACATCCTGCTGTAACTGTTGGGAAGGGTAGATGAGGTTAGGAAGAGGCAGATCCTCAAAAAGCCTGGTCCCAGGCCACATAGAGCTATGTCACAGCAGACATTCCTGTTTTTATTTTATTTTGTTTTGTTTTGAGATATCTTACATGCATTTTCTTACCTGTTTATGTAAGCTGTCTTCACAATAAAATCAGCAAATATTTAGTTTTGATAGATTTTTCTTTCTAGCAGTAAGCATGAAATTATGGTAATAATGGGCCCACCAATTTTTATTCTCAGCATTTACTTAGTGCCTTTATTATTTTGGCATATTAAGGCTGGGCTTCAATTCTGGATATTATTCCTGTGAATATGGCCATTAAACGTGTAAGTTTACATACACGTGTCACAAAGTGTTAAAAATTGCATTCTTTCCTTTTAATTCAACAGCATCCTAATAGATGCCATCATCCCATATGGCATAAATTATTGCTCTTTATGAGACTCTTAATAATGCTGAAAGGTAGTGGGTGGGGTAAGTTCAAATTTTCCCTTGGCTAAAGTCTAGAACCTAAGTATTTATTTAACTCTTAATTGTTTTTAGGTGTCAAGCCAGAAGTAAAAAATGAAGAGGAAGAAAAACGTCGAATTGAGGCAAGAAGAGAGAAGCAAAGGCGCAGGAGGGAGAAAAATAGTGAAAAGTATGGTGATGGTTACAGGTTTGTGATGAAATGTGAATTTGTCCTACCCATAATTCAAGGGCATTTATCATAACAATAGTACTTGCTCTAAACTACCTTGGCTCTGTTTGTTTCATGGTGTTGTCTATTCAAATCTCAGTAATAATTCTATCATGTCTGCATATATCTGGGGTCTTGCTGGGGGTAGGGAAGGGTGATTTATGGGCACAATAAGCCATTACATGCAGGAAATAGCTTGAAATCCCCAATAAATCTTTGACAAGAATAGAATGCCCATAAGCTATCTTGAAGGAGTCACCTTAATAATTATTTAGATGTCAATAGTGAGTAGTTTTTATCAATGACACTTTTTTCCCCCTGATGCTACCAGATCTGATATGTAAAAATCCAAATAGCAAAGACAAGAAAATTCTAATCTGGTGCCATCTGGTGGTTGTCTGGTTTCTTACGGTTCAGACTAAGTAACTCTGTTTTTTATTTTTATTTAAAAAATAAAAACTTGAATGATACATTTTTATTTTGCTTTATAAGCTAGTGTGGTAGTTAAAGGTTTGAGCTACAAAATTTTAGATTCAAATTTCACTTTGTCCATCAACTCATGATCTTCAAAACACATAGTTGAAAAATGTTTAAGTATAGGAATGCATTTTCATTAGTGTTTAGATGCTTGATAAGATAATTTCATTAATTGGAATATCAAGTTCTCTTGATCCCATTAAACTTTGATGGATTAGTTACTGTATGTTGCCCAGACAATGTGCCTTTATCTTCTAGAATGGCTTTCACCTGCTCATTCTGTAAATTTCGAACCTTTGAAGAGAAAGACATTGAAGCTCATCTTGAAAGTGCTGTTCACCAGGAGACGTTAGATCACATTCAGAAACAGACCAAGTTTGACAAAGTTGTGATGGACTTTCTGCATGTGAGTAACTATTTTAATTCTGTAAATCCAGGTAACAGTTCAATTAACAGTTTCATTTTCAGGGTTAAAAACCATAATCATAAACAATAAAGATTGGTGTAAAGCCAAGCATAGCTATTATCTGTTTAAGAAATATTTCTACAGTGGGCTTTTAAACTGAGGTTTATTGTCTGCATGTTGAAAGTGTTTGATCTTCTAACATCGTCATTCTAAAACATTTTATTTCCTGAAATGGAGCTCAGGTGATCAATTCATTCTTCTGCCCTCCCATACTCTTCATCTCACTGTTAAATCCAATGCTTGGTTGGCTATTTAGGCACAGATTTTTGCCTTTATATTTTTCCTGGTGCCATTTGATCATAGTCTACAATGTGATAGGATTGCCAGGTTTATTCATAGCCACAAAACTATTGCAATTTGTAGAAGTGCCTTATTCTGGCTGTGAAATCTTTGAGGTTTTCCCCGCATTCTGTTGTGGAAACAATTTATGTAACACTTTACAAAGTGGGAGATGAAGAGAATAGGACTCCACTATTGCAGAAAATTACCTTCTTCTATCCCTAATTTCATAGTTATTTGAATCATAACTGTTGAATCTAGAATTCCATACCATTGGAGATGAATGGGGAATAAGTAAAAATTTATGATCCCTTCAAAAATATATTATTTTCTGTTTTAGGAGTGCATGGTGAATAAATTTAAGAAGACTGCTATGCGTAAACAGCAGACTACAAGCCAAATGGAAGCTGCTCAGATTGCTGAAAAGGATGTAATGGAAGGCAAGTAGCCTATGGAAATAGGTGTTCTGTTCCAACACTGCTGTTCTAGCCTATAGACTCAGTATGCTGGAAGGTTAAATTGTAAAATCTTGGTCACTTATTAGGAAGCAAGAATAAACAATCTATTTTTTCCCCTTCAAACTTACCATATGTTTAGGAGTATAAGATGGACCTTAGTTTTGGGGGAGGAAACCAAGGAAAAAACAAATCTGTGTTTGTTTCCCAACATTTTGCCTCCTAGCAAACAGCACAGATGTTGTTGCTGTTGTTGTTGTTATTATTATTATTATTGATTTGATTTGATTTGTATGCCGCCCTTCTCCGAAAACTCAGGGTGGCTCACAGAATGCAAAAGACAGCACGACAACAAATCTAATAATTAAAATTACTACTAAAAATCCCATATACTGTATATTAAAATCAGTCAATCAACTCATTCACAACCACAGATTACATTTCATAGACAGGGGAAGGGGGCTTGATCTAGTTGTCCCATGCCTGGCGACATAAATGAGTCTTGAGAGTCTTGTGAAAGGTGAGGAGGGTGGGGGCAGTGCAAATCTCCGGAGGGAGCTGATTCTGGGGCCGCCACAGAGAAGGCTCTTCCCCTAGGCCCCACCAGACAACATTGTCTGGCCGATGGGACGTGGAGAAGGCCAACTCTGGGACCTAACCGGTTGCTGGGATTCATGTGGCAGAAGGCGGTCCCATAAGTAATCTGTTTGCTGTGTATTTCTGTGCATGTGTCTGACCCATAGAAACAGCAAGGAATTGGAGAACTGTACATTATGGCAGTATATTAATGCCAGCAAGTTTTCTTAAATGTAGTCACACTAACTCCTCCCTATTATTTAAATAGATCCACTCCAAACATGACTAAGTCAGGGTTTAACTTAGCCGTCTTATCTTACTATTAAACAGGACCACTGCTACATTTCAGATTATACTTTTACAGCTCCTGTTAAAATTTATGTGGCTTTCTGGAAGTTATTTTCTACTATTTAAAACAAGATACAATAGCCCTGGGCCTCTTCAGATTAAGCATTTATTTTAAAAAGTTTCTTTATTTTGTTAAGTTGTCTAGAACAATAAGTCTTTAAAAAATAAGTCTTAATAATTTGAACATTCTACAGGTATTTATAATTATTGAATTACCTCTTTGCAGCAAACAACAATCAGCCAGTTTCAGCACAGTCTGATTAGCACAAGAAAATAAAATTCAGCCTTGCCTCTACCTGCCAGCAATTTGCCCTGCAGCTGTAGTTTCACTTTCATTTTAGCACATGGCTTGCTGGCAACTTCAATCAATCAGCTGATTGGGGAGACAGATAATCAGTAGTTTGTGCTAATCAGGCTCTGGGCTGCTTGCTGCAAGGAGGTAAATTGCTGGGAGAGACAAAGAGTGGAGGGTGGCTGGGTGGAGCTACATTCAGTGTATAAGACACACCCACGTTTCTCCCTCTTTTGGGGGTAAAAGTGCATTTTATACTCTGAAAAATACGGTAGTTTTAGATCTTTGGGTTTCTGAGGATTTGAAAGATTTGATGTAAGATTCATTGGTTCTTATCTGTTAAATTAACATGAGGGGAAAATTAGAATTCTGAACCTGTTTTGAAAATTAAATTAGCAGGTTTTGGAATTCAGAGTGTGAGGGAGAAGTACTGAAAAATTTAGCACAGCTAAAGGATATATTTGAGAATCACTCATATATTTTATAGTTGTGGCATACTACCGGTAGTGAATTGTTTTGAATATTTTTCTCTTGATTCTATTATCAGCAAGTGGACAGACTACAATAAGACTCTGATGCTCACTGCAGGTGGTTAACAACCATTCGTTCAATAGCCGTTCAAAGTACAAGGGAGCTGAATAAGTGGGACCTATGGCAGGTTTTCAAAGTTCTAATTCTGTTCTAGCACCCATGCAGTCACTTGATAACAAGTTGGATACTTGACAATTGGTTTACACAAAAGTTGCAGCGTCCTGCAGTCATATGATCATGTGTGATTTTCCCCGTTGATTTCCCCAAACAAAGTCAACTGGGAAGCAAGCAAGTTGCTCCCACTTCTCTGCTTCCCCCACTGCCCCCCCCCCCCGGAGCCTGGTTGTGGAATATGGAGCTCTGATACCCTGTGTAGTGAATGCTTGCCTGGATTCCATAGTGCCCACCAGGCAGCATCCATCTCTGGCCATGTTTGTACCACAGCAGCTACTTAACTCACCTGCTGGTATTCTGGTGAACCACTCAGGACTTTCAACTTTCGCAAACTCCTTAAAACCCACCTCTGCCGTCAGGCATGGGGGAACTGAAACATCTCCCCCTTGCCCATGTTGTTTTGGTGTTAGATTGATTGTGTGCTTGTTTTTTAATATTCTGTGGTTGTTTTTTATGAATTTTTTAGCTTAAAATTGTAATTGGATTGGTGGGTTTTGGATTTGTTATTATGTATTGTTTTTACCATTGTTGTGAGCCGCCCCGAGTTTGCGGAGAGGGGCGGCATATAAATCCAATAAATCTAATCTAATCTAATCTAACTTTTGGTAGGCTTCTCCATTGCCTTTGTTTGTTGGTAGCAAGCAGGAAGACACAAGGGGGTGCTTGCTTAATGTCCTGAAGATGTCACTTATTAATTGTCAGGATTGTTGTTGCTAAATGTGTAGTCATATTATACACTTCACAGCTGCATTGTTTAGCAGTGGAAATTGTGGTCCCAATTACAGTTAAGTGAGGAGTTACCTATATGTACTTGTATTTTATCCCCCCCCCTTTATATTATGCAATAATTGAATACAGTACTTTGAAATGTTCCCTATATGGCTGTCCCCTTTTTAACTTGGCAAAATCCATATTGCTTCTTTTTAATATATTGAATCCCCACTGTTTTCTTTTTGACCAAATCTCAGACATCTGTTGTGTCTTTACTAGGTGTTACAGCTGATGATCATATGATGAAAGTTGAGACTGTCCTTTGCTCTGCATGTAGCGTCTATGTTCCTGCACTACACAGCTCTGTTCAGCTGCATTTAAAATCTCCAGAACATGCAAAGGGAAAACAGGTAAATATATATCTACTCTGTTCAGTAGAGTTGCAGGTAGTTAGAAATACATAATCTGCCCATT
Source organism: Erythrolamprus reginae (assembly GCF_031021105.1). Lineage (NCBI taxonomy): Eukaryota > Metazoa > Chordata > Lepidosauria > Squamata > Dipsadidae > Erythrolamprus > Erythrolamprus reginae. Next base: position 126,571,126 of record NC_091952.1, on the reverse strand, counting down.
TGTCAGTTCTTTATGAAGACACTTTATGACTGTGTAAAATATTAGCATAATTCATCCCACTGTGCAAAGTAATCAGAAAATATAAATGATACAGGTTACTATATTACTTTCCCTTGATTACATCTTTGATTGAAAGGCAAATCTTATGTTGCTCTGTTCTTTAAATATATGAGAACTGGTAAAAAAAGTAAAATTTGTACAAGATGCTTAGTTTTTTCTTTCAAGGATGAAAGAAAGAATTGTTGAGTTTTCACAATAAATACTATTGAAACAGTAAATAGAGCCTTCTCCCTTCCTCCATATAAATAAGAAAAATAAATAATTTTGCCTCCACTCCTTTTAGTTTTTCACTTTTATTGAGTTTTACTTTGAGTAACATTTGTATTCACATGTTTATGTGCTTTATAAAGTATAATATGGGGAGGATGCAGTAGCAAAATGCATTTATGTGTGTAAAAAATGGTATTTTTCTATAGGGAGATATCTTACGTATTTTTTAAAAGAAAGAATGCAATCTTTGTTTTTGTAAGGTGTGTTGAAGGGCTTATATGTGAGTCAGAAAGAAGTGGCATGGAAGCAGGTGGATGTGCCTCCTTTTTCTCAGACATACACACAGCCTCCATTTGTTATCTTAGGAGTGCTAACTACACATCATCTTGTAACTAGATGGGTCAGTCAAAGGGAAGGAAGCTGTGAGTTCTGGTCCCACTTTAGGCATGAAAGCCAAATGGGCGATCTTGAGCTAGACACTCTCTCAGCCCATTGACCTCAAATGGTGGCGGTTGTGAGGAAATAGGAGGAAGGATTATTAGGTACATATGCTGCCTTGAGTTATTTATAAAAATAATAAAGGTGGAATATAAATGAATACCGTGCTAGATGATTATTAGATTCATACTTTGTATGCTACCATGGCTTCAGAAATATTCTAGGTTTTCATATTTTTCAGGCTGCAGAAACTTAGTTAAAACAAAATCTTAGAACCACTGATCAAGACACAAAAATGTAGCGAGAGAAAATTAGTTATGTTTTATAAATGTTATTTTGCCTGTTTGACACAAAATTACATTATGTTCTCACAGACCTCTAGGATTATAAACATAATTTGAAATTTTTTGCAGGTGAATGGAAACTCAGATTGAAGAGCAAGAGAATGCTTTAAAACACAAAATTGCTTTCATACTGTGTTGATAATGTGTTAAATAAAATACACATGGAACATATCTATCATAACAATGCTAACAACATGCATGACATTAAAATCCTATTCAGCTACTGCTGAAAATAGTGAGGGATAGTGAATTTATTTCAGATTGTAGCTGCCATTATTCATTTGCACTACAGCAAAAAATTATATGGACTAACAATATGATTATCATAAATATTCTTATTGCAACGTTAAATGCAAAGAGGGTTACCAAAACAGGTTTGGTGGATTCAGGATGGGGATATCCCTCTTTGATTTCTCATTAGTCTTTGATGCATTGAACATGGTATCCTTCTGGACTGGCAGAGAGGGCTGGGACTAGGGCCACTCTTTTGTGGTAGTACTCTTTCCTTCAGAGATTGTTGTAGTTATTGATGGTTGGTGGAGGAAGTGATCGAATCCTAGATCCCTCACTTTGCAGGAGGCCTCAGAACTATTTCCTTTTTAACTTCTACACAAAGTACAAGATTTATTAATTTTATAGACACAGAATGCAGTACCAGTTTGTTGATGATGCATTTCTGAGCCTGGTCACTCAAGTAAAATCGCCAAAGATTGATCCTGATATCTGTAAACTCTTATGATCTCGATGTGGGGTTTGGATTTCACGGGGCCTGGAGGTGAAAAGATTTCATCTGACTCTGGACAGGGTTGTACTACTCTAATTGGATTAGTGGATCTTCCTGGACTGAAATGTGGCTTTACAAAACTTCATTTTATGTCCCATGTGCACCTGTTCATGGATTTGTGGGTGGGTTAACTTATGACCATTCACATTTAATCATCATCTGATTGGATTATTATCGCTGCCCAGAGTCCGAAAGGAATTGGGCGGTTTATAAATTGTGCAGAACACAGCCGTGTGAACAGTCATGGGGCTGCTCAGACATGCACATACCTCTCCAACACTCTTGCGGTCTGCATTGGCTGCCAATTGGTTTCCGGACTCAATTCAAAGTGTTATGACTTATAAAGCCCTACATGGCATTGGGCCAGAATACATGTGGGACTTTTGCTGCATGAATCCCAGCGGAGAGGGGCGGCATACAAATCTAATAAATAAATAAATAAACCGGTCAGGTCCCACAGAGTCGGCCTTTTCCAGGTTCTGTCAACTAGACAGTGTCGTTTAGTGGGACCAAGGGGAAGAGCCTTCTCTGTGGGGGCCTCGGCCCTCTTGAATCAGCTCCCCCCCTGGATATTCATACTGCCCCCCACCCTCCCCGGCTTCCGCAAGAGTCTTAAGACCCATTTATGCCACTAGACTCTTGCCCCCTGGCCAATGAATGTGTTGAGAGAATGTTGATCAAAAGGAATGACTTTTCTCCGTACTGAGAGCGGGTCCAGCAGTCACGTGGGTTGCTCGCTGTCTAATCCGTCAGGGACCAAGCCTTGTCTTTAAAAAGGCTGCTGGATCCGCCCCTTCCCCAGAATTCGCTCGGTCCTGCAGTCCAGCGGGTCTCGTGGTGGCTCGTTCCTCTCAAAAAACACCTTCCCTTTGTCTTGTTTCTATCAGATAAGTAAAATCCTTTTCTGTCTTTTACTTAGAGCTTGCATTAATTTCGCACCAGCCTTACTGGGCTCGGCGCCAAGGGAGAAGCCGCAGCGCGGCTCCCTGCGGCTTTTTTTGCAAACGCCTTGCTGACGCTGCTGCCGGATTGTATTTACAAGTAAATCTACTTGGCTAGGAGGTATCAGGCAAGCTAAGGATTGTTTTAAAAAGGAAACAAAGGGCTTTTTTTCTCACCTTTCTGCGATGTGGGACTATTAGCAAGTTTCCCTTGATTGTCCCCCGGACTTCGGGTCTCCCCTCCGTATTTTAATTTTTGGAGCGGTTTATTTGGTGCGAAGGCCCTCAGCGCCCAGTAATTGCAGGCCCTTGCGGACCACCCACGCGCTTCCCATCTGGCGCCAGTAAGTCCACCGCTTGGCCCTGGAATAAGCTTTGAGTCCCTCGGGCCTTTTCTCCCTGGCTAGGCCTCCAAACCAGTGTGCCTTGGTTTACTTCTGATTAAGGTTAGCGAGGTCTGCCCTTCTGCACTCTCTGGCACGAACTCTGGTACCGTCCAGATTGACTGAGTTCGCAGACGCTCCTGGGCCTAGGAGCAGGGCCCCCTTCCTCTTGGGAACGCTGCCCTTATAGCTTCTCCCATCAGATTTTTGGCTCAAGTCTTGTCCCTGTAATTTGTTCAGGCCATGGCTTCGTTTCCCAAGAGAGGCACAACTAAAGGTCCCAGAGAGGTTAGGCCTACTGGTGATGAAATTGATAGTATCCCCCAGGCCTCTTCCTCGGGAGCCCATACAATGGCTAGACCCACCAGGGCTGTGAAGAGAAGGGACCTAGCCCTGCAGAGAATCCATGAAAAATCTGCCAAATGGTTAAAAGTGCAGGCCCAAGTGCACATCGCCCTGACCTCCCCAGAGGCTTCTAACCTGCCTCTCTCTGGGGTCCCTGTGCTCTCTCTGGATGAGCCAAACATAAACAGACCCCAACCTAACTTATGGGGCTTAGGTCCAGAGGAGCCAGACATTATGGAAGATCCATCCTAGGCCTTCAGGGAATCTCCAGCTTTACCTGCAAATATTTCTAATCTGCCTCCAGAGTTTCAGTCTATTTTTTCTGTACTGTTTAAAGCCATTGATGCCAAGCTCTCGGCTATCAATGTACCTTCCCACTCTTGTCCCCTTCCACGTGCCCCCCAGAATTCCTACAGAATTCCAATTAATGAGGATACGGATTCTTCCCAGGATAAGAACGAGGACGTGGACGTAGAGGATGATGATGACCCGTTTCAGCGCCTATTGGAAGATGAGGAATCTCAAGATTCCAGCCCCAGATGCCATCTTTCCATTCCAACTCTTCAAATCTCTTCTTTTCAAGGCAAGAGTTTCTACAGGCTTAGCCGGACAAGAAAAACATTCTACTCCTCCCACAGATCCTCCTGAGGAGAATTTACCATACTTCATGGAGGAGCAGGAAGACAAAGAGGTAATTCCAATGCCCAAATTGTTTAAAGATGCTTTGCTTAAGCAGTGAGACCATCCAGCCTCTGGCTTTAACCCCACAACCAAAGACAAGAAGTTATATAAGCTTTCCCCTTCTTATGAAGATCTTCTTGTCTGTCCTAAACCTGATGAACCTGTTAAGACTCTACATTCTGCGGTGGCTATGCCGGATGAAGCAGAGGAGGTTCTACGGCCCGAAGACAAACGCCTAGAGCAGATGCTCAATAGATGTTTCTTCGCGGATACCTGGGCTATCAAGAGTGCTGCAGCAGCATCTTTCATTTCTAGAGCTATGCTTTTATGGATTCAACAGCTCCAGCAGCACATTCCCCCTGATGATCTACAGGGCCAACAGGACTTTAACAAGATTTTTGCAGCGGCCCAATATGTAGCGGATGCTACCCTGCAATCATCAAGATTTGCAGCCAGGTCAGTAGCGGCATCAACTACGGCCAGAAGGCTTCTATGGCTGCGCCCTTGGCAGGCGGGGGTGAGGCAAAAGTGGCAGCTGGCCATGGGTCCCTTGAAACGTGACCTCCTATTTGGAGACCTCCTGGACCCCCTTGTCACAGAGACCGCTGACAAAAAGAAGGTTTTGGGGCCCATCACCAAAAAGGCCACCAAAACCCAACCTTTTTGACGTCCAAATCGTCAACAGGATCAAGGGTTCGCCTTCCAAAGAAACACGGGTCAGTATTTCCCTCGTTTTCGCTCCCAAGCAGGCAGAAACCCCAGGGGTAGAGGATCCTGCTACCAAAGAGGGTCCTCCTCGACCAGAGCTTCTAGAAAGCCCAGATGGTGAGCTTCATTCCATTCCCATAGGGGGGCGCCTTACTTGGTTCTCCGCCAGATGGCGCCATTCCTGTAAGGACCCCTGGGTTATTGACACTGTGGAATGGGGTCTCCGTTTAGAGTTTATTTCCATTCCCCCTAAACGTTTTATCCTCATGCCCATTCCCCAGGTCTTCCTCATCTCATATTTGAATGGAGGAAGCTATTCAACATCTGCTATCTATTAAGGCTATCCAACCTGTTCCCTCTTCCCAGAGAGGTCTGTGCTTCTCCATCCTCTTAATGGTCCCTAAGACATCTGGAGGATGGAGAGCCATCTTGGACCTTAAAAATTTGAACCAGTTTATTAAGTATAGGAAATTCAAGATGCATTCTTTGTCATCAATCTTAGCCGCTATCCATCCTGGGGACTTTATGGTCTTAGGTCTCACGGAAGCCTATCTTCATATTCCCATTGCCAAAGGCCACAGGAAATTTCTTCGCTTTGCCTTCCAGGGCAAGCACTACTAGTACAGGGCAATGCCCTTTGGGCTCTCCTCAGCTCCTAGAATCTTTACTAAGCTCCTAGGAACCCTGGAGGCTCACATCCAAGCCACGCCCATCCACATTTTATGCTATTTGGATGACATATTAATTCATGGGGCCTCTAAAGAGGGCACCTGTTCAGACATCAGCATTACCATGTCTATCCTACAGGATCATGGTTTCTCCATTAATCTCAAAAAAAGTCAGCTCCAGCTGTCTACTTCTATTCAACACCTGGGAGCCATCATTAACTCAGATATCTCTCAGGTTTTTCTCTGTACTAAGAGAAAAGTCAGCATTAAGGAGCTTATTTCCCAGATACGATCTCAGAGAAGGACTTCCATCGTTACCCTGTCTTCGCTACTGGGAAAGATGGTATCCTGCTTTGGCATTATCCCCTGGGCCCGTCTTCACGCAAGGGATCTCCAATGGGTTCTATTACCGTTCCAGAGATCGGGGAACAGCAACTCGACACGCCTCATCATCATTCCATCCACGGTTTTAAGATCCCTTATGTGGTGGACCTCTCCTGCTCTGGACAAGGGATCCCCCTTCAGATGTCCAGACCAATTCACCATCACCACGGATGCCAGTTTATCGGGCTGGGGAGCCCATGCCCAGGGCCTAATAGCCCAAGGCCAGCGGAGGAGGTTTCCAGACCCATCAATTGGCTGGAATTGAGAGCAGTGTCTCTGGCCCTCAAACAATTCAAACCGCACATCATTAATCAACATGTTCTGATTCTTACAAACAATATAGCCACAAAGAGCCATATTTGCAGACAAGGGGGCACCAGGTCCAAGGCCCTGATGAGGGAAGCCCTGAAGTTGGGACTCTGGGCAGAAAGGCATCTTCAGTCGTGAAAAGCTGACCACATATCGGGGGTCCTCAATGTACAAGCGGACTGGCTCTCCCGATCGACTCTAGGCCCAGGAGAGTGGAGCCTTCATCCAGCTGTGTTTCAGCAAATCTGCTTCAAATTCGGTCACCCATTGCTAGGCCTATTTGCGACCGAGGCCAATGCTCAACTCCCTCGATTCTTCTCCAAGATCATCCTCGAGAAGGTCCAGGTGATTCTTTTAGCCCCTCACTGGCCATGTAGGCCCTGGTTCGCGGACCTTCAACGTCTGTCCAGGACCCCTGGCGACTCCCCGTTTTGGAGGATATGTTGCAGCAGGGCGCCTCTCTCCATCCAGATCCGGAGTGGTTCCACCTCACCGCTTGGTTATTATCTGGCGCGATTTAGATCTGCGAGGATACGACCCGGACATTGTGGAAATAATCCTAAAAGCCAGAAGAGTGTTCACCAACAGGATTTACGACCAAATCCTGTCCAAATTCCACCAATGGTGCTCACAACAGGATCTATCCCCCCTGTGTCTCCCCATCCACAGGATAGTAGCCTAAGTCTACGGATTCGCAAATTCTGGGGAAGGGGCGGATCCAGCAGCCTTTTAAAAGACAAGGCTCGGTCCCTGACGGATTGGATAGCGAGCATCCCACGTGACTGCTGTACCCGCTCATCGTACGAGAAGAGGCGTTCAGATAAGCAATCAACGCCTATTTTATGGTTTTTGGGTTTTAGATTTTAAATGTAATTAATTGAATCTAAGATATATATTGTTTTATTATATGTTGTAAGCCATCCGAGTCCTTGGAGAGGGGTGGCATAAAAGTCCAATTAATAAAATAAATATATATTTTAGTGCCAATCACCATTCATTGGGTAATGATTTTGCACACATTATTTGCAGGGTGGCTGGGAATTAGAACTCTTGAATGAGGAGAAACTGTCCACTTTTTTTTTTAGCACAGATGCATACAATTCTTTAGTTCTTATTAAATTTGTTATAGTGGCATATGGACAAAATAAAAAGAGAAAAGAGAAAGTTTGTATAATAATGGAATGCAGTTTTAAAAGAAGCACCCACTTCTTTCTTTCTTCAAATTGGTTTCAAGGTCTTGGAGCTTGTCAGAACATACCTTTAACGTCAAGTTTGTTCAAATTTTAAAAATATGTGAATATTTATGCATATGTGTTTTAAGACACCCCCCCCCCCTTCTTTTCTATCACCCTAAATAATGTAGCTGCTTAACAACAACTAAGGCATTTATGGCTGTTTGCAGTCCTGGCCTTTCAAAGTGTTCAGTTCTATAACAGGCCTTTCCCACTTTTCACCACAGTGGAGATTCCATTGAATTAGTTTGAGTTTTGGTCCCTGGTTGATCAGTTTCAGTATAGATGGTAAAGACAAATATTTACTGTAAATTTACAAAATTAGTTAAGAGTTCAATTTTTTTTGAGATTATATTTTTCTGCAGTGACAACTTGGTATATCTGGCTAACTCAACTTTTGTTGTGACTTTTTTGAATGTTGCTTTGGAATATTTACAGACTTACAAAGAACAAATTAAAAGAGAAAGTGTTCTGACTGCTACCAGTATTTTGAATAACCCCATAGTGAAGGCACGGTATGAACGTTATGTCAAGGTAAGTTTGCAGTATGGATTAATTTTACCACCACCACCACCAGCAATAATTAAAATTGTTATGAAATTAATTTCTTTGAATTTAACAAATCCAAACCTACATTTGATGTTGTTGAAAGTGTAGCTCATGTATCAATAGAAGGAAAGGCTAGAAAATTAAATTAATGTTAATGGATTAACCCACTGGATATATTTATACATTAAGTTAGCATATATTTTATGTTAAATATATGCTGCCCTGAGTCATTTGAGAAGGGCGGCATAGAAATCTAAATAAATAAATAAATAAATAAAATATTTCTGAAGCAAGTATAATGTCTGACTTTTAGTTAGGGATAAATATGTTGCATAATTGTCCCAAACATGCTTTATTCAAGAGGCAACTGGACTTTCTGGTTTTTCTTTGAAGATGTTTCACCTTTCATCCAAGAAGTTCTTCAGCATAATTCTGCAAATTTTCAAATTTCATGTGTCAGTTGCTGCTCCACATATATTTTTAAAATTTGTTTTAGAATAATTTTAATGCATGATAAAAGGAAAATAAGCCAAAGACAAGCAGGAAAACAAACAGAAAAAACCAAGAAATTTGCAAGTGACATAATTAAATCTTAAAACAAAAATGTTGATCATTCTTTTCATTATACTACTTGAGAGCTAGCTCATAAAAAATATATCTGAATGATCCAAAATAGATTTTGCTCTCTTTATGGCACTGAAAAGTAATTGTTTTTGCTGTTTTTCTTTTTCCAGTATATTCTCTTGGAATACACCAGACAGTTCAACAATTTGATGACATTAGGTTTATTGGGTAGTTTTGGTTTTAATTATTACATGCAGCCCAAAGTCGCTGTTGCAAGAGTCATATAAATTATTTAAATAAATGCACATTAAAAAATAGTGTCTTCCAACAGAAAACTCCTATTTGCTATCTTCATACTGGATTATTATAGAATTTAAGTTTATCGTGTAAATAAAGGACAGCATTATATTTTCACCATTCAATATGCTTCATAATATTTAATTTAGGAAGTACAATGGAATTGTCAAATTTATCCTTCTGAATCTTTTATTGCTGCTGTTAAGGTAAACTTTTTACAGTGTCTGGATTTAATGTCCATCTGGTCGAACGTCCCAGAAGAACTAGATAAGGAAACAGTTTGTACCGTGTTTACTTTCTGCCTTACTCAGTGTATTGTTTCTGCAAATGATGCACTTAATTTCAGTAATAATGGCATTAGAACTTTTGACTTCTGCACCGAGTATTGCAACTTCTAGGTATTCCAGATTAAAAAACAAGCCATTGGAAAGAAGTGGTTGGAGATACAGTCATACCTCGTCTTACGAACCTAATTGGTTCCAGGGGGAGGTTCGTAAGACAAAAGGTTTGTAAGACGAAAAATTGTTTCCCATAGGAAACAATGTTAAGTCAATTAATCCGTGCAACCAAAAAAACCCCCCGCAAAAAAACGCCGCCGCCCGGCTGTCACCTTTTAAAACAGCCTGGGGGCTTCTCAGCGACCTCCCGAACGCCGAACGCCAAACCCGAACTTCTGGGTTCGGCGTTCGGGAGGCCGCTGAGAAGCCCCCAGGCTGTTTTAAAAGGTGACAGCCGGGCAGCGGGGCTTCCCAGCAGCCTCCTGAACCCCGAACTTTTGCTGAACTTCCAGGTTCGGGAGGCTGCTGGGAAGCCCCCCAGCCCGGCTGTCACCTTTTAAAACAGCCGGGGGGGCTTCCCAGCAGCCTCCGAATGCCGAACGCAGAAGTTCGGGTTTGGTGTTCAGCTTCGGGAGGCTGCTGGGAAGCTGCCCGGCTGTTTTAAAAGGTGACAGCCGGGCTGGGGGGCTTCCCAGCAGCCTCCCGAACCCCGAACTTTTGCCGAACTTCCGGGTTCGGGGTTTGGGAGGCTGCTGAGAAGCGCCCCAGCCCGGCTGTCACCTTTTAAAACAGCCGGGCGCCTTCCCAGCAGCCTCCCGAAACCGAACGCCAAACCCGAACTTCCGCGTTCGGCATTCGGGAGGCTGCTGGAAAGCCCCGCCGCCCGGCTGTCACCTTTTAAAACAGCCAGGGGGCTTCCCAGCAGCCTCCCGAATGCCGAACCCGGAAGTTCGGGTTTGGCGTTCGGCTTCGGGAGGCTGCTGGGAAGCCCCTCAGCCCGGCTGTCACCTTTTAAAACAGCCGGGCGGCTTCCCAGCAGCCTCCCGAACGCCGAACCCGGAAGTTCGGGTTTGGCGTTCGTAACACGAAAAAAGTTCGTAAGAAGAGGCAAATTTTTTCTGAACCCCGGGTTCATATCTCGAGTTGTTCGTAAGACGGGTTCGTATCTTGAGGTACCACTGTATAGTGTACAGCATATCAGTTAAAAATGTGTAGTTGGTTTGAATGATTTACAAACAACACTGCAAATAGACCATTTATGATCACTACATGAATTATGCTTATTATATGTTCTTGATTATGAAGTAGTCCAAATTTAGCGGAACCAAATCATGAAGATATAGCATGAAATGTAATTGTGGTTTTATATTATTTGCATTTTGACTTTAAATATTGTTAACCCACCATGTGAAGTAGATGGCCATATAAATTGTATAAGTAAATATTGAAGCTACTCCTGTTTGTTTTCAACATGTATTGGGAATTGGGAATCCAATTTTAGATTTAATTTTTCTTAGTCCCGTCAGTACATATTTCAGTGAAAAGAGTTTATTTCTGATTAACTTTAATTGCTTTTTAGGGTGAAAATCCATTTGAAGTCACTGATCAAAGTACAGAACATCAGGGAGAAGAGGAAGACAAGGGAAATGCACCTGCAGAAGAGGAGGAGGAAGAGGATGCAGAAGGGGAAGAAGAAGATGCAGAAGAGGAAGAAGAGGATTCAGAAGCGGAAGAACTGACTGACTTCACTCTTGATGAAACAGAAGATAATTAAATACAAAACATTTTGCGCAAGCAGAGGAAAGACCTACTTTTACTTTTCTGTTCGTATGGCTAATTGTAAAATTTATTAGCAGTTACAACAAGATTGTTCTTATCCTCAACCCTCTGTATGTACTTCATTTGAAGAAGTTGCTCTGTAATCTACTTCCACTTTTGCTTAAAAATGGAAGTAAACCCATTTTTAGTAGAACCTTTCTAGTGATCTCGCTGTTAGAACTTACTATATTGCGTATCTTGTGAACATTGGAATTTTTTTTTGTTTCTTGATGTTAAGATTTGGATACAAGTAAAAAAAAGTAGTAAGTTTAAATGATTTCACCACAAAGCATTTTAACTAATTGCAGGGTAAATAGTTCTAAAAGCCTACTAAATATAGAATTATGTTGTGAGTGTGACTGTCTCCTAGACTGTATCACTCATTGTAAAGTACATGTTATGACTTGTAGTTTTGTGCGTGTGTGTGTGTGATGAAATCTACTTGTTTGTAACAATAAAACATTTTAGAAACCACAATGTCCAGTTTTAATTGTAGACCCAGCAAAATTTAGCCTATTAAACAATAGGCCTTTTTCATTTAGGATATGTAAAAGTTTGCTCTGAAAACAGTACAATAGTTTTTAGTGTAATCTAAAATGTAAATTGTCATTTATAACTAATTAATAGCACATTTACATATATCTTCACAACTTTGATCAGTATTCTTATTATCTGTTTATACTGAGATTTATCAAGGTAAATCTGTCATTATGAAACTTGTGGTCCAAAAGTTCCAAAAGTGCTGTTATTTTCTGTTGTCTGGATGTTGTTTTTTATAAAGTGCTGATAAAAATTAGCTTTTTAGTTGGTTAAATGTAAGGATGAATGCATACTTGACCCCTTTTAAATATAAATAAAAGCTACTTCCATTATTTATGTTTTATCTTAAACTTTACATAAGCAGCCGTTCTTGACTTTTTCTTCATCATGGACCCCCTTTAAATACTTTTTGTGGGCATGGACCCCAAAGACTTAAGATTTACATCATAACATTTCTTCCAAGTCTTTGTAGATCCCTTGGGATGACATCGCACAAACACACTCACCCCCACCACCAACCACAGAGGTCCATGGACCACAGTTGGAGAACCCCTCATTTAGAAGGATTCTTTTTACATTAAGAAAAGCCACAAGGCAGGATTTCTATTTTAAAAAATGTAATTTGATTTGTTGAAATGTCCATGAATGGTTTGCTTTCATGTGTTGCACCCACATGTATTACAAAGTCCTTAATTTAAATTTTCAGTAGAAACTGGCCTTAAAGATTGCTCATGGAAGAATGCAAGAGCAAAATTAACTTTTCTCCTTAGAACTGAATAGAAGGGCTTAGCCATGATAACTTTGTGTTGGAAAATATTATATCAGAAATTGTGTACATGGAAACACGAGCTCCAGAATAAAGAAAGCAATGAAAATGAAAGTTAAAATCTGTCAGATAATAAAGATTTAAATACTGACCAGCTGCTGTAAGGCTGCAAGAGTTTTGCAGTTAGGGCATGCTGATTTGATTGGCCATATGGTACCCTCTTTAGGAGGAGTTAGGTATGCCTTAGTCTTACTAGACTACACTGGATACGGGTTATATCTGCTAAAAAGCAAGTATTGCAACAATTCAAACAATGAGTAAAACGTGTAGAGTGAAGGTATGGTTGTAAAGTATGCCTGCTTTAAACAAACAGGGAAACAGTTTATGACTGCTCATTTCCAAAGATAAGAGATTTAAGCAGAAGGCATAGACATACGGATTCATATTCGCCATCTGAAAATGGAGTGGTTGAGAGAAAGAAAACTGCATGATACAGAGCCTGGAAGACTCGTTTGCTGATGCAGGCATGAGTAAAGTATACTGGGGGGGAGCAATGAAGGCAGCAAATTATATAATTAACAGGATATAGTGTGTGGCAATAAAGGAAATGCCATATTTCCTGTTGCACGGAAGGCAACCCTCCTTGGCTCATCTAAGGACATTTGGCAGTTATGCTTGGGTGCATAGTTCCAAAGGCACTAGGAGACAAGAACAGAAAAAGGCTAGGAAGCTTAGGTTTGTTGGGTATGAGTCAGGTTCCAAAGAGTACAGGCTTACAGATGGAACCAGAAAGGTGATTTCTAGATCATCTAGTTTTGCGGAGCAGATCAATTGACATGAAGTACATGCAAATCCTGAGGGGTTAATGCCAGTGCATAGCACTACCGTGTTTCCCCGAAAGTAAGACAGTGTCTTACTTTCTTTTTATCCCCAAAAGCCCCACTATGTCTTACTTTCGGGGTATGTCTTATATTGGAAAAAATAAGACCCACCCGGCCAACCCACCTACCGGAACCCGCAACACCCGTGTCCGGTAAAAAGTATTTTAAAAAATCTTGAAAAATCTGGGTCTTCATTTTTACCCACAGGGGGGGGGGGAGGGGACAAAGAGCCCAAAGCACCCTCCCCGCCCCACACAAACACACGGAGACACATCCGCATCCCCGCCTGCCCGCCCTGTCCGGGCCCCGCCATGACATGGCAGCCGCGTCCGGTGCACACGTCGGCCTTGAGTAATAATAAAGGTATACTTCCTGGGTGATTCACTGCAAGTAAGGCTAGAGTATATAGTGTTAGGTATGAACCCCAAACTTACTAAGAGATGGTTGTGGTCATTGCTTAACAACCAAGATAAATGGAGGAAGCTGAAGATAGAAGAATAGGAACTGAAGCAGGAGGCAAGGACATAATAGAAATCAACATGAGTACGTTAAAGCATTCAGCTGCTCAGTTTTAAAAAGGAATGTCAGAGTAATGAAGATTTAAATACTGACCAGCTGCTGTAAATGCTGATGCAATGAGAATAGGTCAGCAGGGTTACTGTCAATTTAAGACAGGATGAGTCAGAAAAGTTAAAAAGGTCTCTATATAAGGGAGGGCATGAGGGGCGTATCTCCTCGTGTATCTCCTTAGGTTCTATCTACACCTGTGGACACATTGTGTACAGTTCACAAACCCATTAGATGTCAAGGTCCTCCTCGAACATGATGGATAAACAGCAACAGTTCTCAGTGTAGAGGTGAAGATTGATTGTCTAGTATTTACTTGCCATATGTATGTATGTATATAGACATTTTGTATATAAACCACTGTCTGTAAGACAAACCTGTACTTTATTTTGCTCCTGGGTTGTCTCAGAATGGTAGTCATGCTGTACACACTGACAAAATCTGACCCTGATAAAATATACACATTTTTATTGTCCTTTCATGATATCATAGATATCTCCTTTTGCATTTTAAATCTCTTTCCTGAAAGATGCACGTGCCTGTGTCAGGTTTTTTTTTTTTAAATGTGAGTTTTAAAAAATTGTTAGATTCTTGGACTCCATTACTGTATCAGCTTGTCGTTGGATGGATGGGAGCTTTAAGCCGGGGCAACGACATCCTAACACCCCTTTTTTGAATGGCAAATGTTTCGAGCAGATGTTTGTGACCTGCTCTTCAAGCTAACCATGTCCGTCAAATCTCTGCAGAGGTGGAGGAACACTGATCTTTTGTGGCGTTGATAACCTTTGAGTGCTGCACGAGATAGATGGTTCACAAGATCCACACTACTGCGAACTGGCATATTAGGAGGGGGTTGTGAGGAGCGGTTCTGTGCATTCATAACTGAAATGATTTAGAGCATGAGGCATAGAAGGTGGTTTTATTCCTGCCAGTGAACCTGAAAGCTGCAAATATGACCCATTGGAAGACGGCGATGAAATTGCCCCCACAATTCTGATGCTCAAGATGGACGTACAAGGGGGAAAGATCAGAAGCAACGTGAGAAAATATTATTTTTACTGAAAGAGTAGTAGATGCTTGGAATAAACTTCCAGCAGACATGGTTGGTATATCCACAATAACTGGATTTAAACATGCCTGGGATAAACATATCCATCCTAAGATAAAACACAGGAAATAGTATAAGGGCAGACAGGATGGACCATGAGGTCTTTTTCTGCCGTCAATCTTCTATGTTTCTATATGACAGCTTCCTAAGAATAATTGGTTTTTCAGCACAGCAATGTCCACAGAGGTAGGAGGGTCAAAAAGAAACCAAGGAAATAGCTCTGTATGAATAAAGCAGTTCTCCCCCATGTATAATATATACCTTATACACATTGAAGGGCTACCAAAATTTTTACTATCACACTGGGCGTGGCTTATGCAGGACACTGCATTTTCTTTCAACATCTTTCAGTGCAAATTGGGTGCTCTGGGGCGGAGCTCCATTTTTGCTACTCCTCTGCATTCTCCCTTTCTGGGCAGTAGCCCACCCCTGCTTATACGTATCTAAAACTGGAGGGCTCTATCTAATTTTTGATTGTGTAACTTGAGTGGGTTAAGGTTATCCCTCAAAGAATCCTAGCACACAATACTAGAATGGCCACACCCAGTTCAAACTCTTGCCTTTGTGCAAAAATACCAACGAAGATCTCCCAGATAAATGATCGTGAAGAAAGACCTCTCCTGAAAAGTAGTCTTTTAATATCTCCCTGGGTAACGAATGGTACTTTAAACATTTTTTTTTTAAAAAAAATACAAATTTGACTTTCTGTCCAGTATTCTCTATCTTGCATTCTGGAAAAGAGAGAGGACAGAACTTGAACATTCTTCCACATGTTCTGTGCTTTCAGATATTTGAAGAATGCTATTTTAAAAAATCAATCAGCCCCCTACCCACCCATAATTTATTTTCTTGGAATTAGTTCCCTCACTTTTTTCTATTGTCTAGCTTCTGGTTTCTGTGTCAATATCAATATCAACTTTATTTGATTAGTCAATCGACCATATCAAAGCAAGGAAAAGGACCACATCGGTCGTCATAAAACTGTGACTGATTAAAATACAATAAAATTGGCTAAAATAGAGGGAATTTGAATAAATAATAAGTTAAAATGCAGTATAATATGCTAAAGTTGAGTAGTAAAACATGAGAATATAACTCGTGCAAAGGATTATATTAAACAAATCTAAGATACTGATATAAAATATTCTTAAGTGAGTTCATCTCCTTTGCATGCCACCCCAATATGTTCTATAAAACAGTGTTTCCCAACCTTTTTTGAGCCGCAGCACATTCATATTTTCAAAATCCTGGGGAACATTGAAAGGGGGGGGGGGCGGGCTAAAGAAAAGTTTGGACAAAAAAAACCTCTCTCTTCCTCCCTTTCGCTCTATTTCTCCCTCTTTCTCTCTTTTCCTTCCTTTCCTTCTTTCTCTCTCCATCCCTCTTTCTTTCTTCCTCTCTTTTTTGCTCTCTTTCTCTCTCCCTCCTTCCCTTCCTCTATGTCTTTCTCTCTCCCTTGCTCTCTCTCTGTCTTTCTTGCTATCTCTTTCTTGCTTTTTTCTCTCTTTCTTGCTCTCTCTCTCTCTCTTTCACTGTCTCTTGCTATATGTCTCTTTCTTTCTCTTTGCCTCTCTTGCTATCTCTCTTTCTTTCTGTCTCTTTCTCTCTTTCTCTCTCTCTGTCTCTCTTGCTATGTCTCTCTTTCTTTCTCTTTCTTTCTCTCTCTGCCTCTCTTGCTAAGTCTCTCTTTCTCTCTTGCTATGTCTCTTTTTCTCTCTCTCTGCCTCTCTTGCTATGTCTCTCTTTCTCTATCTCTCTTTCTCTGCCTCTCTTGCTGTCTCTCTTTCTCGCTCTGTCTCTCTTTCTCTGCCTCTCTTGCTATGTCTCTCTCTCTCTCTCTCTGCCTCTCTTATATGTCTCTCTTTCTTTCTCTCTCTCTCTCTCAGCTGACTGCAAGTGGTAGCCCTGACGGCGGCAGCTGGACGTGCTGCTGGACACCGTATATAGCAGGCCCACAGCGCCAGCATGTACGGTGTCCAGCAGCATGTCCAACCGCCACCATCAGGGCTCCCGGTTGCAGTCAGCTGAGAGAGAGAGAGAGCTCCCTCTCGCCACCGCCTGGAGCTTCCTCTCACCGCCGCCATCTCCCCGCGACTGCCTGCGGCCGCTACAGCCACCCCCTCCCACCGCCAGTACCCTCCCGCCGGGCCCCAAAGGACACTTGCTGCTGATGCCAGGGAAGCTCCAGCTGGGCGGGGCGCTGCCGGTGCCTCCGACCTGGGGCTCCCATTCGCAGCTGTCCCCCGGCTCCTGCCTGATGCCACGGTTTCTGGCGCTCTCCTGCTGGGCCCCAAAGAAGGAAGGCAGGAAAAAGGAGGCGCGAAAAATGAAGCTCTCCTTCTTCCTGCCTTCCTTCTTTGGGGCCCAGCAGGAGAGCGCCGAAAACTGCGGCATCGAGCAGGAGCCGGGGGACAGCTGCGAGCGGGAGCTCCAGGTCGGCACCGGCAGCGCCCCGCCCAGCTGGAGCTTCCCTAAGAGCTTCGCGGCACACCTGACCGTGTCTTGCGGCACACTAGTGTGCCGTGGCACACCGGTTGGGAAACGCTGCTATAAAACGTATTCTCATCTGAACAGCCCTGACTATAAACTTAGCGGTTCTAGAAACTACATATATATTTGTACCCTGAAGAAAATATGATAATTGTTTATTACAGTCCCAGTGTATGATTTTGTCAAGTAGGGGCTGTAAATACTGAGGTCTTACTGAGGAGTATAGTTTACAATTGAGTAGCACATGTGCAATGTCTTCTATTTCTGGGGCACCGCAAATGCATGTTCTCTCAAAATATGGTACTTGGTGGAATCGTCCATATTTGACCATAGAATCTAACTGCTCAAATCTTGCTCTAGTGATTGCTGTTCTATGGTATTGGGTCAGACCCATTGTCAGGTATAGGTTTCTGTGTCATTCTCATCGAACCAATAAATGACAGAAAAATCCCCAATGCAATGGTGGGATTCAATTTCTTTTTACTACCCGTCCTGCGGGGGTGGCTTGGTGGGCATGGCAGGGGAAGGAAACTGCAAAATCTCCCATTTCCTCCCAATCAGATGGAACTCAGGAAGCAAAGAATAGATGGTGGAGCAAGGCCAGTCAGAGGTGGTATTTACCGGTTCTCTGAACTACTCAAAATTTCTGCTACTGCTTCTCCAGAACTGGTCAGAACCTGCTGAAACCCACCTCTGCCCCGACGTCTGCAGTAGTAGAAAGCAACTAGTGAGGTTGCAGAAGGAATAATCAGTGGAATAATTTTCTTCCAAAACACTTGAAGCTTTTAAGAAGAGATTGGACAATCATCTGTCTGACAACACATTTACTCTCCAAAAAGACCTTGACTTTGTCTCAGATTGGTCTAACACCTGGCAACTTCAAATATCAACCAACAAATGCTCTACCCTCCACATCGGCAAAAAGAATCCAAACCTCATATATAAACTGAATAAACAAATTCTCACAGCCAACCCCCACTCAGTAAAAGATCTTGGAATACTAATATCAAATGACCTAAGTGCTAAAGCCCACTGCAACAATATCGCCCAAAAGGCTTCTAGAGTTGTGAGCCGCCCCGAGTCTTCGGAGAGGGGCGGCATACAAATCCAAATAATAAATAAATAATAAATAAACCTGATCCTATGTAGCTTCTGATCCGGCAATCTCACACTACTCACAAGAGCCTACAAAACATTTGCCAGACTCATCCTTGAATACAGCTCATCTGTCTGGAATCCATACCACATCTCAGACATCAACACCCTTGAAAACGTCCAAAGATATTTCACCAGAAGAGCCCTTCACTCCTCCACTCGAAACAGAATACCCTATGAAAATAGATTAACAATCCTGGGTCTAGAAAGCTTAGAACTATGGCGCCTAAAACATGATTTGAGTATTGCCCACAAGATCATATGCTGCAACATCCTACCGGTCAATGACTACTTCAGCTTCAACCACAACAACACAAGAGCACGCAACGGATTCAAACTTAATATTAACCACTCCAAACTTGACTGTAAAAAATATGACTTTAACAATCGAGTTGTCGAAGCGTGGAACTCATTACCGGACTCAATAGTGTCAACCCCTAACCCCCAACATTTCTCCCTTAGACTATCCATGATTGACCTCTCCAGGTTTCTAAGAGGTCAGTAAGGGGCGTACATAAGTGGACTAGTGTGCCTTTCGTCCCCTGTCCCATTGTCTTTCCTTTATCTCATATATCATATATATTTTCTTCCTTTCATATATCTTCTCCTCTATTTTTACACATTATCTTTATATATAATTACTTCATGTCTATTCTCTTCCATATGTATTATGTATTGGATGAATGAATGAATGAATGAATGAATGAATGAAGGAAGGAAGGAAGGAAGGAAGGAAGGAAGGAATAAATAAATGTTGTTGGGTTTCCTGCCTGACTAGAGGACCTCCAAAGATCCCTTCCAACTCTGTTTATTCTGTTATGGGCAGTGAAGGGCTGCTTGACTCACCTCCTACTGGTGCGCCCTCCAAGCCCATCGTGGACACCCACCCAACGGGCGCCCCCATGCAAGATTTGGCTTCTGCGGATGCTCACACGAGTGAGATTTTGGCAAATTTTGCCAATATTTTGGCTTCCGCGCATGTGCAGAAGCAAAAAAAATCATCGAAAATCTCTGTAATCTATTTCGCGCAAGTGTCCTCACATGAGATTTCACTTGCTGTGCATGCACAGAAGGCAAATTGCATGTAGGGGTGCATCGGGGTTGCATAGCTGTGGACACATCCTGGAATTTCCTCCAGGGACGCAGCTCCTGAGCGCATGGGCTACTACCCGCCACCGGCTATGGGCATGTATTTATGAGAGAAAATGACAGTAATTGAAGTTATTTGGTAAAGTGTCTAGAATTCTTGCTAGACAAGACGGGCAGCACACAAATCTGATAATATTTTCTTTTGTCAGCTTTAAAGGACTATTATTACTTTCTCTCCACCTGGATTTAAAGGATCTGCTTCCCTGTTTCTCATTTTGATCGGCAGAGGGCAGCAAAGCTCCATTTGAAAAAAGTCCTCTAGTTAACCGAGAAATTTATTTTGAACCACACAAAGTTGCTTCACATTTGCAGGTGACTTGCTCTTTTATTTATCGATTGAAAACTTTTCAGTCTGAGTAATGCTTTGTAAAATAAATTAAAGAGACAAAATTTGAATATAGAGGCCAAGCAGAGGGGATACAACTCCTTCCCCCCTTTCTGAAAGCCAGCTTGCTATATGAATCAACTGTTAAAATAATGATGGCGGAAAAGTGGTATTTTGCAAGAATAAAAACAGGATATAGTAAAATGTAAAGGTCATGCTAACTGCTGCAGAGAGGAAATTGGGCAGGAGGCCACATTAAAAGTATGGCAGCTAAACATCCTGCGTTCATTTTAATATGGACTTAAAATCTCTATCATATATCAAATTCCAAATTTCATTTAGTTGAATGGACATTATAGTATAAATCTTTGGTGGCAAAATAAGTGTAGTCTTTCTGCTCTTGCATTCCTTAAAATGAATAGTCAAAGTCTTGCATCTGGCTGAGAATTGATTTTTTTAAAAAAATATATATAGATTATATGTTTATTTTCTAGCAATGTGAAAGCAATGACCTCACCTACAAAAAAATATTGATAAAATTGAACTGGTCCAAAGACGGGCTACAAAAATGGTGGAAAGTCTTAAGCATAAAACCTATCGGGAAAGATTTAATGAACTCAATCTGTATGGTCTTGAAGGACAGAAGGGGACATGATAGAAAAATTTAAATATGTTAAAGGGTTAAATAAGGTTCAGGAGGAAGTGTTTTTAATAAGAAAGTGAACACAAGAACAAGGGGGCCCAATCTGAGGTTAGCTGGGGGAAAGATCAGAAGCAACATGGGAAAATATTATTTTACTGAAGAGCAGTGGATGCTTGGAACAAACTTCCAGCAGATGTGGTTGGTAAATCCACAGTAACTGAATTTAAACATGCCTGGGATAAACATATATCCATCCTAAGATAAAATACAGGAAATAGTATAAAGGCAGACTAGCTGGTCTTTTTATGCCGTCAATCTTCTATATTTCTAATAACGTGTTTCATTTAACAACTGCAGCTAACAACCATGGCCAGAAAGGTGATAAAGTTGGACACGACAGCATAAAAAGTGAGCAATCCATCATACACCAAGAAAATGCTAGTTGCTTGCTTAAAAACACACCAACTTGCTATACATTTTATGTTGATCTACACCTGTACTTCTCAATTATTTTCTGTTACGCCCTCCCAGGAAGAAATAAATATTTCTCCCCCACTCAACTCTCCGATTTGGGCCCCAATGGAATTTTAATGTTAATATTTATTATTTTATACTGCTCAAAAAAAATAAAGGGAACACTGAAATAACACATCCTAGATCTGAATGAAAGAAATATTCTCATTGAATACAGTACTTGGTTCTGTACAAAGTTAAATGTGCACAACAACATGTGAAATTGATTGTCAATCAGTGTTGCTTCCTAAGTGGGCAGTTTGATTTCACAGACGTTTGATTTACTTGGAGTTATATTGTGTTACTTAAGTGTTCCCTTTATTTTTTTTTTGAGCAGTGTACTTATTATAAGCTGCAAACAAACTATTGTCTGGAGAAGGCTGCTTTACCCTCTTACTTGAGAGTAGGTTACACTGAACTCAGTGGAGCCTGTTTTCGGTTAGGCAGGTATAGGCTACCATGGTTAGGGCTCTCTTTTGACATGGGGCCAAGCCAGCTTTATCAAGCTGATGTTTTGGGTTGCCGGCCTGGCCCACAAGCACCGCCTCTGCTGGGCACTCACAGCGAATAGTACGGAAGGAGGCTTTAGGGTGCCGTTTGAAGCTTTTGCCTAGTGCAGAGGATGCTTCTTCTTGTCCAGCATCAGGTTTGCCACACTGTTCATGGCTACTGCAGCGCCCACCGAGAACAACAAGAACCCATGAAGCCCCCTTGCCCCGCCTAGCCCCCTTCTCTTCCGGGCTTGGAGCAGCGTGTAACTGGGAAAACACTCCCCATATGGGGGAATCGATTGAGATGGACCATGCATGTTCCCCAGGGTCACAAGTGCCCCCTGGCATTGCTCCGTGCCCCTCCAGGGGGGTCACCCTACTATTTGAGAAACACTGGTCTACACAGTCCAGTTAATGTGGTTTTAACAACTGCCTTGCTTAGCAACAGAGATTCTGATCCCAATTGTGGTCATAAGCCAAGGGTAAGGAAGGAAGACTCCTGTCTAGAACATGTAAAATGTTAAAACATACCGTGTTTCCCAGAAAATAAGACTTGGCTTTATTTTCAGGCAGGTCTTATGATTTTAGATCATGTAGAGGAATAGAATGGAATGGAATGGAATAGAATAGAATAGAATAGAACAATTCTTTATTGGCCAAGTGTGATTGGACACACAAGGACTTTGTCTTGGTGCATAGGCTCTCAGTGTACATAAAAGAAAAGATACATTCATCAAGAATCATGAGATACAACACTTGATTGTACATTGTAATGAGGGTACAAATAAGCAATCAGGAAATAATCAATATTAATATAAATCGTAAGGATACAAGCAACAAATTATTGTCATCTTACCTGATTTCCAGCTGTCTCCCTAACCCTAACAAGAGGAAATGCCAGGATCGGCTGCGTATGCAGTTAAATATTTTCGGAGAGGGTTTATAATCCAGGGATAATTATCTATTTTCTTATTTTCAGGGAAACATGGTATATCTAGGAGCATGGGGAAATTAGAAACTCTGGCTCTATCAGCCAAGGCTGGAGATGACCAGAATTGAGAAATAAAGAATGTCAAATCATGGTGATTTTCTCTGCTTAAGGGGAAAACTGAGTCTATCAAACAAGGACAAGTGGAAGTTCTTCTCCAGAAGAACTCCTTGAAGGCAACTGAGGGAAGTGTGTGTGTGTGTGTGTGTGTAATTTCCCCTGCATTGTACAGTCACCATGACACTTTCTAAATCTAGGGAACAGGATGGTCATGAGATGTGATTCCTTGCCAATTTACCTCACAATCTTAACTATCAATTATCAGCTCTTTTTAGAATTTTTTCTATTGACTTGAGGACTGGAGCAATTCACAGTAAATACCCTGTATAAAGGCAATAAAATAAATAACCAGATTCAAAACTTGTATGCAAGGTGAATGAGCAAAGAAAGTATATGAGATTGAGAAGTGGAAATAAAATTATTCTTTTCCTGCCCATTTTTTAAAGGGGGGAAACACCCCATCCCCCAAAAGCAGCAATGTGTTACCTCAGTTTTTCCTTTATATTAAAAAAAAAGAGAGCAAGAGATCAAATACAAAATGACCCTTTTAGGGGAGAAAACTAAGGGAAAACTTTTGCTATTTGAGCCCATTAATGTTTACCCAGACGTAGTGTTGGGCGAACCCAACAAAGTTCGGGTTCGGCACCCAAACATTTGCCATAAAAGTTCGGGTTCGGTGCCAGACCTGAACCTGAACTTTACCCAAACCCGAACTCGAGCAGCAGCAGCGCCGCTGTGGCATCCTTTTCTGTAAAAATAAACAAGGAGGTGGGGAATTTCCCACCTCCTTTTCCTTCCTTTTATTTCTACAGAAAAGGATGCTGCAGCAGCCCTGCAAGCAAAAGGAGGTGAGAAATCCCACGATGGAATTCCGTGGGAGGGGCTTTGATGTCACGGAGACTCCTTCCTCCCCGTTTCGGCTGGCCAGGAAGTGACATCTCCGTGACGTCAAAGCCCCGCCCCCAGAATCCCATCGTGGGATTCCCCAGTCTCATCCTGGGCGGCGGCGTTTCGCGGTGTTCGACCGAACACCGAACCTGAACCCGAACTTTGCCCAAACTTTTTAAAAATTTGGGTTCGAATTTGTGCAGGTTCGGTTCGCCCAACACTACCCAGAAGTCAACAAGTGAAACAATGTTCTCTGAGCCATTCTTTTTGAAATTATTATAATATCACAACACTCTCCCGTTATTCTAAACCATCTCAGCTACGATGTGTACCAATCGGTGATGGGATTTAGAATTCCCAACTATCTGAAGTATATTGGTCTGGGGTACCTGCCTTAGATGCTACACCTAAGATTGTTATCCCATTGAAAACAACCATCTTCATCTGAACATCTTTATTCATTCAAAGAAATGCATAATGATTGATTGACTCCTCCTTTATCTGTCAGCATAAAAAAGTAAGCAAACCATTAGATACCAAGAAAATGCTAATTATTTGCTTCCTAAAAACAAACCAACTTGCTACATAGTCCATGTTGGTCTATAGTATACAATCCAGTTAATGTGCTTTTATTGCTTTGAGTCTTATTTGACCTCTATGATGTATCCAGTGGCTTTAATAGAGGGTGATAATTCCTCATAGGTACAATAGCACATATCTTTCTGAATTTGTGTACTTGTTTCTTTTATGCTCAAGACATAGTCAGTGGCCTTTGCCTGAATATGTCTAGTATTTACATATATAAAATGCTTTATGTTTGGCTGGAACAAGAACTGCCTGTCTCACTTTTGACTCTAGCTTTTTAGGATTTGTTTATATCTCTCAACAGGTAATAAATAATGTCTAAGGAAGGCACCGAACTTTTCCCAAAGACCTTTCCTATAAGCAAATGTCCATATACTATAGATTACTGTACAGGTCAAGACTGTTGGTGATTAAGTAATTGTAAATATTACTGGTTTATTTTAATATTCATGAAAAGAAATATTACACATTTTTTATTTATCTCATTTCATATATGCTTGAAAACCAGGAACAGTGAGATGGATAGCATAAAAAGTTAATAATAAATATAAAAAATAAGGACATAGCATGTTCATTAATCTTTGTAATTAATATTTAAACATATGTTTATTGATTCCATCCAAGTACATGCACATTTTATATGCACAGCTGTTTTTAAAATATCTTTGCTGATGTGGTGTTTAGCCCTACCCCTCCTTTCTTGAAAAATGAAACAAATTCAATGAATTGCTGTGCACATGTGCACAGGCTTGTATTCTTAATTTTCTGTTTTCAGTTTTAATGCCATGAATGTTAGAAGAAGAGCAAAAACAGAGGGACAACAGTAACATTGACAACGGATTTAGTTTCCATCTTTGTGGCTGCCAATATTTAATATCCAGATCAAGGGTGTTTTCCATTTCTGAATTCAAACATCCCATGTTTTTTAAAGTAACGTTATATTTCGAAAGCTGTATGAATTCCAAAAGGTCCAATATATTTTACTGCAGCAACTGACCTAAGTAGTTTTCTTTGAATCATGTTAGATAATGCCTAAATATAAGCGGCAGAGAGACAATGATACAACTGTAGTAGTCGAATGTTAAAAGAGTGGCAGCAATAATAATACTTAAAATATTACATTTTTCACCAGCTAGCCTGTAGTGCTACCAGTGAATAAAAGATTGACATTTGGTCATTATTTCTTATCAAGGGTGTTTTACTTGTAATGCTATTTGACAGCTATATTCTAACTCTGACAGCAGTGAACCAGCTTAATTCCCACTGAACTGCTCTAAATACGTGGTATTGCAATCAGTTTAACAACCCCTGGAGGCAATGAAATCTCTCCTTTGAACACACTCTAGGGGAAAAAATCTAAGATTTATAAAGGGCAGCAAATATTCAAGAAGGGGCAGAGTTTATGGGAGAGCCTATAATTGATGTTTCCTTTGTTGAAAAAGAAAGCAGAGGTATGCTTTAAAAATTAATCTTTAACTACTCCAAATCTGCACTAACAAGATGACCAAGAGAGAGAGAGAGATGTGATATTCCCTTTTCTGTGTGTCAGTTTTGGTCTAAGAAGGTAATGGAGTTCAGGCGGGCAGCCTTAAGATAAAAGATAGGGAAACCTCACACTGGAGTGGAAAGTGATCTTCTTGTTATTTGAAGAGTATAGAAAGAAACCTCTTCTGCAGATCAGAAGGTACAGTGGTACCTCTACTTACGAACTTAATTCGTTCTGTGACCAGGTTCTTAAGTAGAAAAGTTTGTAAGAAGAAGCAATTTTTCCCATAGGAATCAATGTAAAAGCAAATAATGTGTGCGATTGGGGAAACCACAGGGAGGGTGGAGGCCCTGTTTCCTCCCAGGAGATTCCTAGAGAGGCCCCACGGAGGCTTCTCCCCACCTTTTCTGGTTATAGTTTCAGAGGCTCGGGTTTGTAAGTGGAAAATGGTTCTTGAGAAGAGGCAAAAAAATCTTGAACACCCGGTTCTTATCTAGAAAAGTTCGTAAGTGGAGGCGTTTGTAGGTAGAGGTACCACTGTACAAGCACTGGCCTCATCAGGTTGGGTAGTATAGACTAGCAAAGCAATGAATTTGGAGCCGCGGTGGTGCAGTGGTTAGAATGCAGTCTTGCAGGCTTCTTCTGCTGCCTGCTGGCTGCCTGCAATTTGGCAGTTCAAATCTCACCAGGCTCAAGATTGACTCAGCCTTCCATTCTTCTGAGGTGGGTAAAATGAGGATGCAGATTGTTGGGGGAAGTATGCTGACTTTCTAAACCGCTTAGAGATTCCTGTAAACCAATGTAAAGTGGCATATAAGTCTAAGTGCTGTTGCTCTTAAAACTGAAGTTTTATGAGCAAAGGAACACAGTCTTTGCTATGTTGCCATTTGACCTATGTTCCTGTAGCTCATTTGTCGATGGCTGCCCAGGTTCCACAGCAGCCACCGCGGTCCTTTTTATCCTGGCCGACGACCGAGCCAGTATGGACTTCTTTTTGTTTTGTCTCTCCATTAGTTTAAATGGTTTAGGTATGTTTAGTCTGGCTCCTCTGCTTTGACCGCTCCGGCAAGGTTAGACCTACCAGTAGTTTACTCTACCACCGGCAAAGCTCTCAGCTTCATTGAAGCACACAAGCCCCACTACCACGACAAGGCGTATCCATCAGTGGGGATTATAATAATAATAATAATAATAATAATAATAATAAATATATAATTAATAATAATAATAATACTACTAGAGTATTGTAGTAAATTTTCTACTGAATATTGAGAACTGAAGCATGTAGTTTGCTGAAGGAGCTCCATCCAGAAGCACTGAGTATAATCAGAGCTGAGTAGGTACACATACTTGTATACCACCAAAACTGCAATTACTGCTACACGTAAGGTTCTTTTTTAAAAACACAGTGGACTGAATGGGCTACAGACTATCCAGATGAACTCAGTGAATTATTTTAAATACTAAGCTCAACTAGGTAAGCAAGACCGACTATAAATTGGATTAATTACTGTAGCTTAAAATTTAGCTCAACAGCTTTTAATTTCAACTTCCAAAGGCTACACAAACCAATTTTGTACTTTTAGATTTTAATGAGGAGTCTTGATTCTTTAATCAGTTTATCCGGTAGCTAGCTGTCTAATATAACATTCCTTTGAAGCCTACAAAGATCTAACATAATTGAAGACATGTCGAATTGCTTGACTCTCTCTCTCTCTCTGTCTCCACACACAGAGACATTAAAATCAGACTTTTGCATTTCAATTAAAACAATTAAAATGATCACTGAGTGAAACACACACTGGAACAGGTAGCTTTAAAAATTATCATAAGGAAGGTCTTTTAGCCTCGTGACAACGTGTTAGCGTGCAGGTAGGAGGGTGAGTTGGACGACACATTTATAAGGCAAATGCCATCATAAATACTTCATTTTAGTGGTATCCCAAAAAGGCACCATTTGGCCTTGTGGACTGATGCATGTACACAAAGTCCATATAATTACTAATAATTTGTAACAAGTGTTAATTGATAAACAGCTCCCTCTGGTAGCTTAATTAATGCGGCAGGATATCTAGGCAATTAACAACTGGGATTGATCTCAATTAGACATCAAAAATCTGTGTAATCTGTTCAAAGTAGAGGGAGAAAATTTAGCCCTGTGAGGCTTTGGGGATTTTTTTTAACCCTTTACAAAAGACCAAAAAAAAAAGACAAAAGAACAAAACCCATACACATCTACAGTAGTAGTGATTATCTATCATGGCTTTCTCTTGGCAACATTTTCTCTCTTGATTGATTCATACAGAATAATACGGAATAGGATAATATGCAATGGGAAAGACGTCTGGCTATCGACACGTGTGACAAAGTCATCACACAAGTGCCGACTTTTGTCATTGGAAAACAAGTATGTAAGGGCTGTGTGATGGCATCACTGCCTGGATGCCATCTGAATGTCATCACAGTTTATGGTGGCCGCTTGCTGTCCTTGGAAGAAGAGGTGGGTTTTAAGGAGTTTATGAAAGGCAAGGAGGGTGGGGGCAATCCTAATCTCAGGGGGGATCTGGTTCCAGAGGGTTGGAGCCACCACAGAGAAGGCTCTTCCCCTGGGCCCCACCAGCCGACATTGTTTAGTCGACGGGACCCGGAGAAGGCCAACTCTGTGGGACCTAACCGGCCGCTGGGATTCGTGCGGCAGAAGGCGGTCTCACAGGTATCCTGGTCCGGTGCCATGAAGGGCTTTATAGGTGATGACCAACACTTTGAATTGCGACTGGAAACTGATCAGTAACCAATGCAGAGTGCAGAGTGTTGGAGTAACATGGGCAAACTTAGGGAAGCCCATGATTGCTCTCGCAGCTGCATTCTGCATGATCTGAAGTTTCCGAACACTCTTCAAAGGTAGCCCCATGTAGAGAGCATTACAGTAGTTGAACGTCGAGGTGATGAGGGCATGAGTGACTGTGAGCAGTGATTCCTGGTCCAAATAGATTCGCAACTGGTGCACCAGGCGAACTTGGACAAACACCCTCCTCACCACAGCTGAAAGATGTTTCTCTAATGTGAGCTGTGGATCGAGGAGGACGCCCAAGTTGCGGACCCTCTCTGAGGGGGTCAGTAACTCCCCCCCAGGGTGATGGATGGACAGATGGAATTGTCCTTGGGAGGCAAAGCCCACAGCCACTCCATCTTATCAGGGTTGAGTTTGAGTCTGTTGACACCCATCCAGACCCCGACAGCCTCCAGACACTGGCACATCACTTCCACTGCTTCATTGACTGGACATGGGGTGGAGATGTAAAGCTGGGTATCATCTGCGTACTGATGATACCTCACTCCATGCCCTTGGATGATCTCACCCAGGGGTTTCATGTAGATATTAAATAGCAGGGGGGAGAGGACCGACCCCTGAGGCACCCCACAAGGGAGAGACCTTGAGGTCGACCTCTGACCCCCTACTAACACCGACTGTGACCGACCAGAGAGGTAGGAGGAGAACCACTGAAGAACAGTGCCTCCCACTCCCAACCCCTCCAGCCAGCGCAGAAGGATACCATGGTTGATGGTATCGAAAGCCGCTGAGAGGTTGAGAAGCACCAGGACAGAGGATAAACCCCTGTCCCAGGCCTGCCAGAGATCATCCATCAACGCAAACAAAGCAGTTTCTGTGCTGTAATCGGGCCTGGAACCCGACTGTTGAGGACCTAGATAATCAGCTTCTTCCACGGACCGCTGGAACTGGAGCACCACCACCTTCTCAACAACCTTCTCCATAAAGGGAAGATTGGAGACTGGCCGATAGTTATTAAGTACGGCTGGGTCCAGGGAAGGCTTCTTGAGGAGGGGGCGCACAAGTGCCTCCTTGTACACAGCCGGGAAGGACCCCCTCCCCAAAGAAGCATTGACAATCTCCTGGACCCAGCTCCATGTCACCTCCCTGCTGGCCGAAACCAGCCAGGAGGGACACGGATCCAGTAAACATTTTTCATTTTTACTCTAGACCACCCAAGTTCCTAAAAAGAATAGCAAACAACCTTTAGTTGAAGTGCTCTTAATGGAGCTAATGAAACTACCTAGGTGGAATTTTATAGAGAAGAGACAGAGTTAGATTCTACCCCATGGGGATTGCAATAAAAATGGACACAGTGAAAGGAAAGGGGAAAATTTAAATATGTATAGTTCAGGAAGGAGTGTATGGTTATTTAATTATGTATACATTAATTACAATAAATATTAGGGATTCTGTGGAAGGATTAAAAAATGTCTTGGAAAGAAATAGTTCTCAGGAGGGAGATACAATAAAATTTTAATGGAGAAAAATATACAAAATGAAGTTTGCACCTCTTTTCCTTCCTGTCTTCAAACCTAGCCCCTTGTCTAATCTGACACATGGATGTTCCATCTTCAATCAGCTGAGGAGAATAACACCCCACCTCCTTAACAATAGGTTTTATCCAGGGGTGACATTTAAATTTTTCCCTACTGATTCCATGGACATAACTTGGTGGGTGTGGCAGGGGAAGGATACTGCAAAATCCCCATTCCCACCCCATTCTGGGGGCAGCCAGAGGTGGTATTTGCTGGTTCTCTGAACTACTCAACATTTCCGCTACCGGTTTTCCAAAACCTGCTGAATTTCACCCCTGGTTTCATTTCATCTCTGGTGTCCTGCCCAAAGGGCTACTTAACCCTACAATAGAAATAACTCCAAATATAGCAACAAAGACCTGCCTAACAAACTGGCCACCCAATCAGAACCGTGGGATTTCCTTCCGCATAGCCTTCAATTCTATAAAATTCTTTGTTTTTGCATTTGTTCAGGGTCCCTCTTTCTTGTAAAGCAAGCACCCGACAATCGTTGCAATGACCATTCTGTCAGAAATAAGTTCATTTCTGAAGGTAATATCACAATGCAAGTAAATGGTTTGTAACCATGGGAAAGGCTGATGTAAACATGTAATCAGCATGTAATCATGGGTATGCTAATGGTGCTGCAACCTGATTGGCTGTATCCTATATAAGGAGGAACACCCTTGCATGGGAGTGGTTTTGTTACAGAGGGTGGTTTGATACAGGATGGGTTGTTATAGTATAGAGTGGTTTGTAGTTTAGTGGTTAGCGCTTAGTAGTGATGGGCAAACCGAACTCGCACAATTTGGGTCCGTATCAAATTTTGCAGTGTTCAGTATGCTGAACCCGAACCTGAAATTTTTTGAAACTTTGGGCAAAGTTCGGGGTTGTGTTTGGCGTTCGGAGCTTTGACTTCACTGGCAGGTTGCTAAGGACGCCAAGGTGATCACTTCCTGGATTCCATGGAATCCAGGAAGTGATCACCTTGGTGTCTTTAGCAATCTGCCGGTGATGTCAAAGCTCCGCCCCCGGAATCTCTTCATGGGAGGGATTCCCCAGCTCCTTCAAAGGGAGGTCGTCCTGTAAAAATAAACATTGTTATTTTTACGAAAAAGGACACCGCAGCAGCCCTGCAAGCAAAGGTCCTGGGGAATCCCTCCCACAAAGAGATTCCGGGGGTGGAGGATCCATGAAGTGGTCACCTTGGCATCCTTAGCAACCTGCCGGTATACATGACGTCAAAGCTCCGCCCCTGGAATCTCTTGCTGGGATTCCCCGTTCGGGTTCGGGTTCGGTTCAGGTTCGGCCGAATTTTGCGTAAAGTTCGTCCAAACTTGCCGAACCTGAACACCGTTGGGTTTGCCCATCACTAGTGCTTAGTGAACATAAGAACATAAGAAGAGCCATGCTGAATCAGGCCAAAGCCCATCGAGTCTAGCATTCTGTGTCACACAGTGGCCCACTAATTGTACATGGGGATCTTGAGTAGAAAGAGAAGGCAAAAGCCTCCCTTGTGGTTGCAGTGGTGGATATTATAAGAGTTATATGAAAGTATTGTATGATAGTTTATTTAGGGAAGCAGTTTGATAATTAGAAGTAAATATATTTTTACAAAAAAGCCTGCTGCTTTCCTTCAATTAGGTATAGTGGTTAACTGTGGCTACTTGGTGGGTTAACCTCCGTGTGCACAAAACTCTATCTGCCCAACAGGTTATGGGCCAAGTAGCTCTGCCCAACACATTATTTTCAGTGTTGTGCTCTGAACTTCTGAATTGTTACTGTCAATGCATTCTGCGAAACCTATGGCACAATCAGAACAGGCTGGGTTGTTTGAGGAAAAGAAAACTTTTGAAACTCCAAAGTTTACAGGGTTTGATGAATGAGGGTTATAGAAAGAAATGTGTCACATCATAAATGCGATGAGATAATGAATGTCAAAGTCACAGGAGGCCCTGATGGTAGGTTAAGATATCTTGAGCGCTGCCACCTCTCAGACCAGGGTTGGCTTATGATGAATGTGACACAGACTCTTACAGCATTGTTATGTATTTTGTTGGCAGCTACCCATAAATAAACCAAAGTAATCTTCAGAGATTTGCGCGGCATCCAGGATTGCACAGAATGGCAGTGGAAGATGTAAAACATGGAGTCATGAAACTGGAAGGATGAAAAAATGGTAAATCAGTACTTCCATCTCTGGTTAGCTTGAGTTAAAAAAAACCCCAAACCTATTGAGACTTTGCTTATGAAGTTTATTAAGCTGAACAGAAAAATCAAGAAACGAAACAGGAAAAATGCAGGAACGTGTGGAAGCTAAGACGGAAACTGTTGCTGTGTATAAACCTAATGAACATACCCCATTTATTGATATTATAATAGGCCTTTTCTTCTTTAAATACAGAAGGTCATGTCAATTTTTATCCATTTACGCTTTCTGCTGCAGATTTACAGAACTCAAGAACTAAGCATTAAAAAGGATGTTTAGAAAACAGATGATTGGAGTGACCCTTGCATTTTAATAACCAACAGTAACTTATAAAAAGAGAAAGAGAAAGGGAAATAATTATATAATGTATTCTGAGTTGAAATGATTGTTTCTGTATTTGTCACAGCTGAAGCCTCTCTGCACCAGTGGTGCTATCAGTCAAATCCTTCCCCTGCAGTAAGTTCCTGACACACCAACAGTATGGTTCTTTAATCATCTTCTTGCTCTCAGTAGGTATTCCTTTAAAGCAGAATTTGGCTCATATTTTACTAAAATAATATCTCCTCGGAACTACTCACTGTCTCTTGCAGTCTTTTGGGTGGCTGTTGGCTTCTGTTATTTGGAGCAGAGTTCAATGAAACTGACAACAAAGTAATGAATGGGGGCAAATATATTTGCAATTCAGTGCGCACCACCTCCATCGTCTATGGAACTCCTTTGAATGTAGGTCTTTCGACTTTGCCTTCAAACAAGGGACTTCTAAACACAGTTAGCATGTGCTGCATTGCTCTGTTCTTTTCTACTGAGCGTTTTGCCCAGTTCCAGGAAGAGAAAATTTCATATATTTTCCCCAGGTGTCGCAGAATGGATAACACGATGTTTGTCATAAGGCTGCCAATTAAACTGGTACACGCCTTACGATATTATTCCGTGGATTGCGATTCATCATCCAGATTGGCTATAGCATCTGGCAAAATACTGGAAGGGGGAAGCTTGCTTGTCATGGGGTTTCTCCCGTGTCTGTTGCTTTCTGAAAAAATATTCAGGTATCAATACAGTTATCATGGAATGGAATGGAAGAAGGGACATCTCTTTGTTCTTCGCTTTAGGACAGCCTTGCTCATCCTTAAGACACTCCCCAAAGATATGCCATCAAACATCACAAGAAGGGGATTATCAGAATAAGTATTTTTCATATTAATGTAATTCCTTTCAGGCACTGAAACTATGCAAGGAGGTTTAGCAGAATCATGGATTTCTCCCAAAGCATCCGTTACAAATCTTTTTTTTTTTTTAAAGTATATTAAATTTTAATTTTCTTCCAATCCAACTCCAGCTCCCAGGCAGCTCTTAGATAGTTTTCTGCCCAACTTTAGCCATATTCATACCCTGTTTCCCCCCCCCCAAAAAAGACATCCCTGATAATAAGCCCAATTGGGCTTTTGAGTGCAAGGCAATAAGGCCAAGTGCTTATTTCAGTGTTCAAAAAAAATATAAGACAAGGTCTTATTTTTAGGGAAACACGGTAGCAATTTAGCTTCCACGAGATTATTTTTTTTTTAAAAAAATAGTGTTCATGTTCTTATTCTAGTCCATTCTGTATCTTACTGGAAAAGATGAGGGCTGAATTAGAAATCTCAGTTAAAATGATAAAACTTTTCTTGGCTTTTAGATTAAAAGCATATACTAGCATCTTTTTAAAATAAAAAAAGGAAAGAAAAAGAAACAAGGGATTCCAGCCTGCATCTTTTTTTTTATGGGGTAAATGTTGAAATGCCAAATTCTTCATGAATAAATTGAAAACTCATACCCTTGCCTAGGCTGAATTTCAGATTCAAGATCTTTATTCCAAGACCATAGATCATTAGCGGTTATTCTGAAAAAGTGTTCTGAAAGTTTTTGTAAGTCTCAAGTCCACGAGAGAAACACTGTTTCAATAGCTGGTGTAATATATTATTTAAAGCTAGTTTTCCCAACAGATCTTCCCCAATTATAGATCTTCCTTCTGTAGTTATCTGGACTTTGTTTTAATCCAATTCTGAACAAAAAGCCATTTTTTTTAAAGGTAACACTGTCTTGCGAACTATGTGTGTTTTGATTTCTCACATTTTGGGAAGGGGGCAAATTTAACGTAATTTGAGATGGAAAGACGGAAGAGTACTAGTTTTTATATTTCCCAGGATTTAATAATATTTTTTTGCACACTGTTATTTGCCTTAAGCCCTCAAATTGGAGTAAGCCACAAATGAAATAAACTCGAAATTTATGCAAAATAAATTAATAACCATAATATTGCTCCTGGGGCACAAAGAACTGCTTAAAACCTGACTTCAGTGCTTCCTCTGGGCTTAGTAACAGACAGTTCATTGTAATTGTAAATTTGTCCTTTTCATCTTATACTATGTAAGGAGTAACTTTTGCCCTCAGGGCTGACTTGTAAAAGAATGATTCTTATACAAAAAGCTGTTTATTTGGTTTGGAGTTTTCTCTGATCCAGTTGTTATTATTTAAAGTATTTGTAGAAGGCTAAGAGCAGCCTCTCCTTCAGTCTCACCATTTTCTGAGGTGGATCAGAGGATGAAGAAGCAATGCATCAATTAGATTTCATTGGTCCTCTATTGGGATTTCCTCTCCAAAAAATTTAGGCAGCCAAACTTCAGCATGCACAGCACTCTGGCAATAAACAAACATTTATTACTTAGATTTATATCCTGCCTTTTCTCCGGGAGCTCAAGGCAGCTTACATGCTGATCTCTTTTCCTTTTATCTAGGGATACCCAATGGCGATCCCTATGGGACGTAGTTATATAGACTATTGGTATGTGTTTGATTTTCAGATGCCCTGGTTTCAGGATGACGAATGTAAAAAAAAATACAAATAGCATCCAAAATTATTCAAACTGAAACGTTTTATAAACATGTATTCATCTAATAGAGCGCTTGATCCATAAAAGTCTTCTTTTTCTTGATTCTAATGGGACTTTGGCATAAATGTTCAGAGGATGGGCCGGGCCTATGTTAACTAAATAGAACACTAAAGGTATTAATATGCCTTTATTTAAAAAGTTAAATATAGAATTATATGGAGAATACGGTGTTGATCTGAGAACTTGATTATTAACACTGGGTCCCACTAGGTTTTCAACGATGCCCTCCAAGTGTATGTTCTCTAACTAGGTGGCATCTATTTTCATAGGATGGCCTGCAATTTGCTTAGAAAAATAAACTCCCATTCTGATATGAAATTACAGAAGAAATGCTGTGTAATTTCTTTCCTTTTCCTGGTCCTCACCAGTTCCATGGATCATATAAAAATGTCAACCTCCTCTTGACAAGTACTGTGCTCAGCAGAATTGTTCCTCCAAAGTTACCGTTCCTGAATCACATGGAGAACCTGGAGAACAAATATGAACCCTATGTAAAAATTGATATTATTATCATTATCTTAATTATCATCACTCTCAGCACCTCCATCATCAAACTATTTTAGGAGAAGACCCACTGTCTGTTTACTGACTATAATCTGATGCATTGGTCCTGCTCAGATTTGTAGATTCCCAATTTCCTAGGATTGGTCTGAGTGAGAGTGATTAGAGCAAAGGCTTGGTGGTGTCAAGCCAATCCCAAGAATGACTTAGAACAATGCAGCCAGATCTCTGCTCTTTATTTGCTTACACACAATAGACAGAATCTTGCCAGGCTAAACCTTTGCTACTCTCATCCTAACAGATGTGCCCTGAGGTATTATAGGGAGTGACTATTCTAATTGTCTGTCTCCTATTCAATTCAGGGTCATGCTGCATCTCATTTTCGTCTGTTTCCAGAATATCTTCCTGGGAATCACTGCAATTCTTCATGCTTGGATTGCATACCTAAGAGATGACTGGAACCTAGGCTTCCCTGCTCCTAGTCCAGTATATATTCCACATTTGGAATACTGTGTTCAGTTCTGGAGATTGTTGTGTTTGGGCCTGGGCCAGCCGTTGCTCCCACAGATGAATGTGAAAGCCTGGCTGACAGCCAGGAAGATGTGGCAGACAGCCAG
Source organism: Erythrolamprus reginae (assembly GCF_031021105.1). Taxonomy (NCBI): domain Eukaryota; kingdom Metazoa; phylum Chordata; class Lepidosauria; order Squamata; family Dipsadidae; genus Erythrolamprus; species Erythrolamprus reginae. Next base: position 126,534,897 of record NC_091952.1, on the reverse strand, counting down.
GAAGACGTGGCAGACAGCTAGGAGGACGAGGCCACTGGTACGCAGGATTCAGCAGACAGCCCAGGGGATTTGGCATACAGTCCCTCAGACAGTCTTTCGTCTCTGGATTCTTCTGCAGATCAATATATTGCTCTGCGTAGCAGAAGAGCTATGCAGAGAAGGGATCGACTGAAGGAGTATTACAAGTCATCATAGTAGCACCTGGGCTGGGTGTGATTCTTATACTGAGGACTGGGTGTGGTTTCCTTAATGAGGGCTAAAGGGATAAAAGGGAACAGAGGCCCAAGGCAAACTGTGGCTGTTTATATGTGTTATTTTGTGGTTTCTGCTCTGAAGTTTCTGTTCCGTGCCGTTGGAGTTTTCAACCCAGTTTTTTCAGACAAGTGGGAGGTGAAAACTCTGGGACTTGCTGTTTGCTTCCAAGATTCAAAAGGACTCCTGAAACGTCTTTGCTCATTCCAGGTTGTCTTTGTTTGTTTTTTCCTGTGTTTTCGTATGCGGCTGAAGTAAGCCTTGCACTATCATTGTTTTTGGACACTAAGAACTGTTTTAAGTAACCCTTTTTTGTTTATTTAATACAAGTTTGCTGATTAGCAGAGCACGTGTGTGTTTGATTTCTTTTCCTTGGACTATTACGCATTGCCTGAGCCAGTCAAGCAGAACAGAGACCATCTATAAAAATATATTGATAAAATTGAACGGGTCCAAAGACGGGGTACAAAAATGGTGGAAGGTCTTAAGCATAAAACGTATCAGGAAAGACTTGATGAACTCAATCTGTATAGTCTGGAGGACAGAAGGGAAAGGGGGGACATGATTGAAACATTTAAATATGTTAAAGGGTTAAATAAAGTTCAAGAGGGAAGTGTCTTTAATAGGAAAGTGAACCCAAGAACAAGGGGGCACAAACTGAGTTAGTTGGGGGAAAGATCAGGAGCAACATGAGAAAATATTATTTTACTGAAAGAGTAGTAGATGCTTGGAACAAACTTCTAGCAGACGTGGTTGGTAAATCCACAGTAACTGAATTTAAACATGCCTGGGATAAACATCCATCCATCCTAAGATAAAATACAGGAAATAGTATAAGGGCAGACTAGATGGACCATGAGGTCTTTTTCTGCCGTCATAATGCATTAACTGAGGAAGCATAGAAAACTCATTTGCACCTACGGTATATTGGACTCAACTAACAATCTTGTCCAGCACTTGGGGAAAGTCAAATCTTCTCAGCCTTCTGGAAAGCCAAGAAACTCAGGGCCCTCTGGATCTCAGGTGGGATTGCTGTTCCTTAGGTGAAGGTATTGCAACATTTCTCTCATACCTCTATACCAAGGCCTCCAATATTTGAAAATTCACAGTGCCTTCATCAATGCATCTCATGTAAATGTAATTAAAACATTGGGAAAGCTGTTTTTAATCATCTTCACAACAGGGTTTCTTAGTACTATGTACATAACTAGTTGGGTGTGGCAATATATAAAATAAACCAACAATGTATGCTTACACGTATTAGAACACTATTGCTTTAAGAGCTAATGTTATGGATTGCCACAAGAGGGAGCCAGAAGTGTGGTTCACTCTCTCTGCTATTTCCATTATGTTCTGTGTGACTGCTGTAGAAAGAACTGTGTGTTCAAATGCTGTTTATGTATTTGTAATCTGAACAGTAAGGTTTATAACATTTTACATATGTATTGAGAGTTATTGATTAATTTAACTGTGCATGACTAGGATTGTTCTTGACTAAGATATTTGCCAAAGTGAATAATATTTTATACACGTAATGCATCTGAATTGTCTTACTGAACTATTAACTATACTTAATGTATCTGAATTGTCTTACTGAACTATCACTCGTATCTCTGGGCTATCATCTGCTACACCTCCACGTTTCCTCTGTGTATGTGTATCTTTGACCACTCAGAGATCACTCTGCACACTCCTTAACAGGGTTAACGTGAATTTCATCTGAGAGGCTACCTCTTCCCAATTCCATCTGTCAATCAGGTCCAGCTGGAAGGATATGTCTCATCTGCTAAAGAGTTCCAGCTGATGGGACCCAGGAGATAATACCTTCTTTGCTATAGCTTCCACCCTCTTGCGTATTGTTAGGAGGGTGGGTGAATTATTAGTTTTTTATTCTTTTACATTGAATTTTTATCCTTTGTAAACTGCCCAGCATTACTGAGAAGTGAGTGGGCGGCCATATAAATCTTCTAAATAAATAAATTATTTCCTCCAAGGTGACGTTAGTCCTATTATTCTTAGCTTTCCAGAAAGCCCTTAAACCATTTGGATTTTCAAACAACCTTGAAGGTTTTATAGGGAGAATGCAAGATGATTGCAATATACAGAGGATGTTCTTATTCTCTTGTAATGTTGTTGTTTTGGTTTTGTTTACTTGGAATTATAAACAATATTTTTATTGTTTGTTGGTTGTACACTACATGGTCATGTTAGTGAAATGGGCAGCTATATACAGTGGTACCCCTACCTAAGAACGCCTCTACTTACCAACTTTTCCAGATAAGAATTGGGTGTTCAATATTTTTTTGCCTCTTCTCAAAATCCATTTTCCACTTATAAACCTGAGCCTCAGAAACTGTAACCTGAAAAGGCAGGGAGAAGCCTCCATGGGGCCTCTCTAGGAATCTCCTGGGAGGAAACAGGGCTGGAAAAGGTGGGGAGAAATCTCCATGGGGCCTCTCTAGGAATCTCCTGGGAGGAAACAGGGCGGAAAAGGCAGGGAGAAGCCTCCATGGGGCCTCTCTAGGAATCTCCTGGGAGGAAACAGGGCCTCCACCCTCCCTGTAGTTTCCCCAATCGCACACATTATTTGCTTTTACATTGATTCCTATGGGAAAAATTGCTTCTTCTTACAAAGTTTTCTACTTAAGAACCTGGTCACGGAAAGAATTAAGTTCGTAAGTAGAGGTACCACTGTATATATATATATATTTGCCCAATAAAACAAACAAGTAAGCAAATGCTACTTTTTCTTCCCATTGCCCTCTTCCTTAACTTCCATATGTTGGATTTTTCCAAGTGGAGAAGGTTTTACTCATATGCATTTGTCTTCATTTTTTTAAAGTGTCAAAACTGAGTGAGAACATACATGGAGATATTCATCTTCTGTGGAAAACAAAGACAATGGGGATAGAGAATTCTATGATTCTAATGGGCTGAGGGAATTTAGAATTTCTCTAATGGGTCAGCTCCCAAATTTAGTTCTGATGTGGGACACGTAGTTTCATGCAGTTACTAGTTAATAATGAAGAGCTCGATGAAGATTGTTCTCCTTAAAAATATAATCAAATTATTATTCTTGTCATGGAGGCAGAAGCCCGCAGGAGGCTATTTAAGGACAAAACTAAACAATGCCTATAAATTACAATCGAGACCTCAAAGGATATTACCGAAGGAAAACTAATTTCTGTTTCCTTATAACATTTCAGCTAGTGCGGTAAAACAATGAAGGACACCATAAATCCGTTCCCGTATTTCAAAATTTGCAAAACAAATCCCTTATTACACATAGTATTTGTCCAACACAAAATTATTATTCAATAAGTTGACATTTTAAACCTATTACTGCCTAAACCCATCTATTACGAAGCTGTTCAGAGCACTAAGTTAACATTTACCAGGGCATACACCGACACATCATGGAGAGATCAAGCTCAAATCCATCATTTCATATTCAGATCTTGTTGGGTCAGGACTGAAAACTCCCATCTTTCTGATACTTTGCAGAAAAGCCGCGGTGAAATCCACAAAAAGAATTATTATCAAGTAACTGCAGTTATTCAGCTAGATGTTGACTTTGATATGTCAACTCTCTGATCTTTAATAGAAAATTGATGGTCTTGCCCTGAGGGTCAGTCGTATGGACGACCAAGCTGAAGCAAGGCTTGCATTACATTACGGGGGAAGGCTACATTCTGATTCTCTGGCATGTCAGCCAAAGCCAAATGGATCATTTGTTAATGTTGTTTTCTTCATTTGGTATTGGCATATGGATTTAATTCCATAATGGTAGGCTGCTGTGCACAATCAGATTTATTGATTTTCTGGGTAGAACATTTTTTTTTGTAAATCCGATGATACCCAGAAGTATCACAAAGTAGAACAAAAGCAATCTGGTGCAATCTTTTACACTTTCTGCACTTACATTTAATCTCTGGTTTTGTGCCAAGAAATCATACAACCCTATTCAATTTAAATTTTAATTTCCAATTAACTTCTCTTCCCCCTCCCCCCGGCAAGTATATTTATTCAATAGTGATAACAACATTCCTTTCTAAAATGTTTGTGTATGTAGAGCAGTATCGGGTTCTTACCAGTACGAATGAGGACGCCGTACCGGTAGTAAAAATGGAGCGGAGCGTGCAGCTTCAGGTCACTGGCATGCGTGTGAGCACGTCCCAGCGAGATTTTGGTTTTGTGCGTGTGCAGGAATCAAACTCTTGTGAGGAGACGCATGTGTGTGAGAGAGATTTGGGCAATAAAGTGGAACCTCTACTTACAAACTTAATTCGTTCCATGACCAGGTTCTTAAGCAGAAAAGTTTGTAAGAAAAAGCAATTATTCCCATAGGAATCAATGTAAAAGCAAATAATGTGTGTGATTGGGAAACCACAGGGAGGGTGAGATTCCTAGACAGGCCCCACAGAGGCTTCTTCCTGCCTTTTCCGGCCTTGTTTCCTCCCAGGAATTTCCTAGAGAGGCCTCACAGAGGCTTTTCCCAGCCTTTTTCCGGCTGTTTCCTCCCAGGAGATTCTTAGAGAGGCCCCACAGAGGCTTCTCCCCGCTTTTTCCAGCCCTGTTTCCTCCCAGGAGATTCTTAGACAGGCCCCACAGAGGCTTCTCCCTGCCTTTTCCAGCCTTGTTTCCTCCCAGGAAGTTCCTAGAGAGACCTCACAGAGGCTTTTCCCAGCCTTTTTCTGGTGCTATTTACTCCCAGGAGATTCCCAGAGAGGCCCCACGGAGGCTTCTCCCCACCTTTTCCGGTTACAGTTTCGGAGGCTTGGGTTTGTAAGTAGAAAAGGGTTCTTTAGAAGAGGCAAAAAAACTTGAACACCTGGTTCTTATCTAGAAAAGTTCATAAGTAGAGGTGTTCATAGGTAGATGTGTATGCACAGAAGCAAAATCTCACTGGGATGCACACGTATGCACGCACGCCAGGAACCTAAAGCTGTGCACACAGCCCACTGGTAGCAGCGGTAGCAGCAACCCCCACCTGATGTAGAGGTAATATTTACATTGGCTAAAGACCTCATATATCTTTTCTAGAGCTATTGTATATCCTATTGCAGTGATGGCGAACCTATGGCATGGGTGCCACAGGTGGCACACGGAGCCATATCTGCTGGCATGCGAGCCGTTGCCCTAAGTTAGCTCCAATGTGTGCTGGCCAGCTGAATTTTGGCTCACCCAGAGGCTCTGGGAGGGCATTTTTGGCTTCCAGAGAGCCTCCGGGGGGATGGGGGAGGGCATTTTTACCCTCCTCCAACTCCAGGGAAGACTTTGGAACCTGGGGAAGGTGAAACAAGAGCCTACTGGCCCCACCAGAAGTTGGGAAAAGAAACGTTTCCGGCCTCCAGAGGGCCTCTGGGGAGATGGGGGAAGTGGTTTTCACCCTCCCCAGGCATTGAATTATGGATGTGGGCACTCGCGCATGTGCGATAGCGCACACACACTCTTTTTTGGGACCCTAGGAAAAAAAGGTTCACCATCACTGCCCTATTGCATTCAAAAGTGGTAGCTGTGATGTTTTTTCCCCTTCTAAAAAGCAATATAAAGCTAAAAGCATATGGACAAAAAGTCCACTATGAAAAGTGACTTCTAATTCAAATTGATTTGCACATTTCTTGAGTAAAATATTTTAATCGTTCACTTCTGCAAGACATAGTTTGCACAGAACTAACTAGAAACGCTAGTATGACAAGTAATAACAATGTTGCATTGATTTTTTTTCTTCTTCTTTTGGGTGGAAACAAAAAGGAGGGAAGAGACTTGAAAGGAGAGAACTTTTTCAAATTTGTTCAGTGGCATAATTTGTATTGTTCATAATTAGGAAAAAACACATGCTAACAGAAAAAAATGCTGTTTTCAAAGACTCCCGAAAGCATATATTTAAGGATAATTTGTTCTGATTAAACTGAAAATAGATCTAGCACGGAAAATATCTTAGTGAGAACCCTGCTCAATTCCTTTTACTATACTGCTGTGTGAAACACTTGTATTAAAATAGTTTTAGCTTACAGAACATCTATTTTTTTAATTATGCCCAACACCATATTTAAAAGAAAACAATATAGCAACACATCAAATCTAAAGCAACGAAGTAAAATAACAATAAATTAAAACTTATCCAAAGAAGCCTGAAGTAGCTAATAACATAAGGCATTATTTTTTCAAGACTTGGTTATTATTAAACATCTAGCTTACATCTGTAACATTAATTGGAGAAGTAAAACAAAGGATGCAAATTTCAAAGGAGCCAGCACTTCTGTTGAAAAACCAAATCAATGTGTTTAAGCCCCAGAAACTCTGCCAAGCAGAGGTACCACTGGGAAACCGGTCCAGAGAATGGCTCTCTGAGCTGACTTGAATTATGGCATTGGCAGGTAGAGAGAGCACTGAAGGGCCGCAATTACCTTTCCCTTCCGGATCGGTCCCGGAGGCCAGCACGGGAGGGTGCATGGGTGGTGGCGGGTGTATACACCCCCCCGTGTCAGAATTTGCTTCAGCGCATGCACGGAAATAAATAAACCAATGAAAATTGCCAAAATCTCACACGAGGACGTTCACATGTATGAGATTTTGGTGGTTTTCGGCAATTTCCTTGTTTCTGTGCATGCACAGAAGCAAAGAAAGCCAAAAAATCACCGAAATATCGCACATGTAAATATCCTTGCACAAGATTTCAGCAATGCATGCATGGAAGCAAATTCTTGCATAAGGGTGCGTGTGGGTGCATGGTGGTGTTGTGCACACATTACTGTTTCCACTACCAGATTGGCGATCCCAGGCGTGCCGGGGGCATCCCAATGCTTAAGACAGGGATAAGTTGGAAAGGGCAGTAACCATGAGATTAAAAGGAAAAAAAATCTCTTTGGGAGGCCCTGATGCTGCAGAATAAAATATGTATTCTGATCCTGAAGGTGCTTTTTGAAAAGGCAATTGGACTTTTGTATTTTCCTTGAAGAGGTTTCGCTCTTCATCCAAGAAGCTTCTTCAGTTCTTCAGTTCTGAACTTCAAGTTGAAGTTCAGAACTGAAGAAGCCCCTTGAATGAGAAGCGAAACCTCTTCAGGGGAAATACAAAGTCCGCTTGTCTTTTGAAAAAGCACTTTTGCAACAACAATGACCTGGATGCTTGAGAAGTCCGCCAGTGGTACTAGTCTTGAATTTTTGTACAGTTCTGACTTTACAACAACCTAGCTCTGTGAATGTGACCAGCTGTCCTGAAGGCTTTCCTGAAACCTGGTTCCCTTTTTTTGGAAGTATAACTCTGTTCCATTTTATTTTTGTTTTTTGCAACTTTGGGACGAAAGAACTAGCTTGTTGACTTGTTATAGAGTGTATCTGCCATCTAATTCTCTGGTTCCATGTTGATTGGGAGAAGCTTTAACTCTTTTTGTGGCCCAAGGAACCAAGAATGACACGACACGGAGAGTTACTTCAGAGATATGTCTTTATTGCTGCTCACCTGTAGGCTGAAATCTTGCCAGACTAAAACAATTATCTGCCTAACTACTAGATAAATCCTGTGAATTGCTGAGAGGAGTCTGCCTTCATTCTCTTTCTGCGCACCAAAAATTCCAAGCGTCTTTGTCTCTTGGCTTCCTGGAAAATAGACCACCCTCCTGAAAATATGGCCCACATTCCACCACACTTTCAAGCTCATGTAATATAATATTCTTAATAAGGATATTTGCACTTTTCCTAGGCCATATTTGACCACTCATAACTTTTGGATTATTGTATTTTGCTGTATAGATAGCAAAAATAATTTCTCACAAACTGGAAACCATAGATCCAAATGATATCTCTCCCTCTTTCTCTCTCTCTCTCCCTCTCTCCCGCTCTCCCCCTCTCCATCTCTCTCTCTCCCTCCCTCCCTCACTCTTTCCCGTCTCCAACTTTGTCCCATCTCTGTTTCTCCCTTCCCTCCTCTCCCTCTCCCCCCTCATTCCCTCTCTCCCCTCTCTCTCCTGCTCTCACACTTTCCCTCTTTCCCTCTCCCCCCCTCTCCCTCTCTTTCTCTCCCTCTTTCCCGTCTCCTTGTCTCCCTCTTTCCCCCTTTTCTCCATCTGTCTCCCTCTCCTCCTCTCCCCCTCTCCCTCCCTCCCACTTTCTCTCCTGCTCTCCCATTCTCCCTTTCTCCCTCCCTCTCTCTCTCACACATTTTCTGTCTCCCTCTCTTCTCTCTCTCTCTGTGCATTGAGTATTGAAAGTTCATTCACTTTCTATCCTCCACCCATTGACCATCTTTACCCTTGAATAGAAAAAAGGTTCCCAGTGATACGGGAGGAATTAGTGTTGTTGAGCATATGTGTGCTGCCCACTTTCTTCCCTGAACAATCAAAGTGCGCCCCCAGCCAAATTGGCATTTGAGACAGCCTTCGATCAAAGGATGCAATTGCGACCTTGACCATATTTTGTTCACCGGCGAAGCAACGGGTTGGAGGAGTAAGTTTGTCAAGATGCCTCTAGTCAAGCTTCCTCCTGATTGGAAAAAAACGGGACTCTCTTTGTTAGTTCTCTTTTTTCAAATATCCCCCCATGCAAGGCCTCCCTGTAGAATTGGAGCAGGGGGAGAAAGAGGAGGCCAGTGGATCCCCCCAAATTCCACGCAGGGAAAGTTTACAGTTCATCCCTTGAGAAAGAGGAAAAATGTTGCATTAGACCACCGCAAAAGAAAGCGAGGCGGGGTGGGGTGTCGAGAGCTGTCTCTCTCCTTGCTGAATAAATTTGCTCCCCTTTTTTATGTAATTAGGAAATGACATTCATAGGACAATGTAAACTCATTAAATCCTTTCAATGGAAGCCATGGGCATCACGGAGAAATCTAGTGTCAACATAAAAAAAAATGTGATCTTTCAAGTATTTCTTTTCTCTCTTTCCCCTCCCCCTCCTTTTAATTTTTTTTTATTTTTGCAAGCTGGCTCCCATCCTCGGCAGTAAGCATGTGTTAATAGAGTGGGCGCCTTAAATGCTTTTTCTGCATTTTGGAAGGCATCAAACTCTCTCCTAGTGCAAGTTCTGCCTCACAGCCAGCTCTGGCGCCTGTCTTCACCTTGGTCCTTTCATCTCCCTTTGTTCTCCATCCTCTGCTACGGCGGAGACTTTCCTATCTCTCTCTGTCTGGCTGTGGCTCTGAAAGATGATTGCCTTCTGGTGAAGCCCTTTCCCCCTTCCTTTATACCCCGGCTCCATGTTCAATGAACATCAAAGGGCCTTCTCATACCCTGATGGTTTAAATCTTTAAACACAGAGTAACAGCCCGAGTACACGCAGACCCCTTGCATCCCATAGTCTTGTCACTGTATGTTCCTGCAACAATTACCAGGAGAGAGAGAGGAGAGGCTGCCGCACACAAAATCAAGTAGCGCGTGTTGTCTCCCCGGACTCCATGCTGGTGCTCTGATCAGGACTTCAGCAAAATTCTGTTTGAAATGAGAATAGACTAATTTTCATCAGCCTTTCTCGGAGGAATCCCATGTGAACTGGCACGCCAAGGGTCATCATTAGAAAACTCCCTTCAAAAGAACAAGGATAGAAAATGGAAAGAAGTGTGCTGGGGGGGGGGGTGTCCTATGGCACAGCACTCTCTCTCTCATTCTCTCTCTCTCTCTTTCTTTTTTAAATGTATAAACATTTATGTAAAGTGTATACATTTACGGATGTTTCCCCCCTGTCCCTCTATGGTTTCTTTAAAAAAAAAAGCACCCACCCCAAAAATGCACTTGAAAAAAAAAAATCAGGTTTAGAAAAATAAAGGTTCGCATGGGGTGGGGGGGGGAGAGGGAGGGAGAGGGAGTGTCCACCTGCCTTTGGAGTGGAGAATTCAGAAGAATTCTGTGATCAAAGGATGCGCCAACTCCCAGTTGTTCAAAGGGACTTATTTATCTATAGGGGGGAGGGGGGAGAAATCAAATGTGACCAAGAAAAGAAGGAAGTCATTAAGAACATAACAAGATAATGACAGGTGAAGCCATCGGTTGCTTAAATGCTATAGCAAGGCTTGTTCCCTTGCCAAGAAAGGGATTCCCCCTTTTTTTGGGGGTGGAAGGAAATTTTGTTGGGATCTTTATGGGGCCAAGCCAGGTTTGTCCGTGATGGATAATCAACATGCAAACTGAGTTCTGAAAGGCAATGTAACCAACAAAGGAGAATATTTGTAGTTCAGGGATGAAATTAGCCTTAGCATTAGCCTTTAGACTTATATACTGCTTCATAGTGCTTTACAGCCCTCTCTAAGCGGTTTTGCAGAGAGTAACCATAGCACTAGCACTTAGACTTATACATACCGCTTCATTGTGCTTTTACAGCCCTCTCTAAGTGGTTTTGCAGAAAGTAGCAATAACAATAGCACTTAGACTTATATACCACTTCATTGTGCTTTTACAGCCCTCTCTCAGTAGTTTTGCAGAGAGTAGCAATAACAATAGCACTTAGATTTATATACCGCTTCATCATGCTTTTACTCCAACTATGTCAAAATGTAGTAAACAGAAGCAATAGCAATAGCACTTAGACTTATATAGCGCTTCCCAGTGCTTTTACAGCCCTCTCTAAGTGGTTTACAGAATCAGCATAACGCCCCCAGCAATCTGGGTCCATATTTTACCCACCTTGGAAGGATGGAAGGCTGAGTCAACTTTGAGCCGGTGGTGAAATTTGAACTGCTGACCCACAGCTAGCAGTTAGCTGAAGTAGCCTGCGGTGCTGGACTCTAACCACTGTGCCACCCAACTCATGACGGAACCTAGGTGCTTTCTGAGTTTGGTTGAGGTTTTTTTGTAGACATTTCATTACCTGAACTAGGAACATCATCAGGTCTACTGTAATTAATTAAGTAATTAAGATGTTTTTCTTTTTCCATCCCCTCCATTTCTATTAAAGGAGAATCAAGGAGGGAAGCAACCTGGAACTAAGGAGAAACTTCCCAACAGTGAGGAAAATTAATCAGTGGAAGGAACAGTTTGCCTTCAGAGGTTGTGGGTGCTTCATCACTGGAAGTTTTTAAGAATAGTTAGTCACTTGTCTTCCAGGAATCTGGGGAGGGTAAAATGGTATAGGACAGTGATAGCGAGCCTATGGCAAGTGTACCACAACCTATGGCAAGCATGCCACATATTGGTGGGCATGCAAGCTCAGCTCCAGTACACAATGCATGCACAGCCAGCTGATTTTTCAGGACTTCTGAGCCCACTGGGAGTCAGGAAAAAGGCTGTTTCCACCCTCCAGAGGCAGTGGGGAAGGCCCGTTTTTTGTTCTCCCCTAGCTCCAGTAGGAGTCTGGGGCGAGTGAAAATGAACTCCCCGCCAGAGGTCTTCCCATAAATGGTCCATTTCAAGTTGGGGAAATGGGCCATTTATGGCCTCCGGAGGGCCTCTAGGTTGGGGTGGGAAAGGCCGTTTTCACCCTTCCCAGGCTCCTAGAAAGGCTCTGAAGCCTGGGGACAGCAAAAAAAATAAGGGACTTCCAGTCCAACCAGAACTTGGCAAATGGACCATTTCTGGCCTCCAGGGGACCACCAAGAGGGAAGGCCGTTTTCACCCTGCCCAGGCTCCTAGAAAGGCTCTGAAGCCTAGTGAGAGCAAACAATGGGCATCCTAGGAGCAGTGTGTGTGTGTGTGTGTGTGTGTGATATGCAGTATTGGATTGCTACCGGTACGGATGAGGATGGTGTGCCGGTAGCGAAAGTTGCGTTGCATGCGCAGCTTCTGTTCTCCTGCATGTACGCGTGGGTGTCCCGTTGTGTTTTTGCTTCTGCGCATGCGCAGGAAACAAAATCTTGCAAGGGGATGTGTGTGTATGTGAGATTTTGGTGATTTTTTGCTTCTGAGCATGCGCGGAAGCAAAAACCCCCCCACTGAAGTCTGGCATGTGCATCCCCCCATGAGATTTTGCGTCCTGCTCATGCACAAAAGCCAAAACATGCTATGACACATGCGCATGCATGCAGGAGAACAGAAGCTGAACACACAATACATTGGTAGTGGCAGTAATGGCACTCCGCCCCGATCATACATGCATGCGTGGCCCCCCGCATGGAATTAAGGGTGTTGGCACATGCGCGCATGACCCCATGCTACCCCCCTTTTTGCAGGCAAACTAAAAAAAGGTTTTTTAGTTTGCCTGCAATCCAGGGGGCTGGATTAGACGACATCCAAGGTCCCTTCCAGCTCTATTCCGATTGATTGATAAGGTGCGTTTGAGGAATTAATTTTGTTCCTCCCTCCCTACTTCTTTTTTTTATTATTAAATTTTTAAAATTGGTTTTAAAACAGAATATAAAACACCCTACTTCTTGATGTCCTGATGATTCTTAGAAGATAAACAAAGGGCACTGTGAAGAATGGAAGGAAGGAGAAGGAGAACACCAGAAGTTCATCTCTAAGCTTTTGAGACATGAAGAATTTTTTTTGGCGGGGGGGTGGGGGGGGTACGGACTTTAATTTTCAGGACCTTTGGAGATTCGTCAGAATTGAGGGCAAGATGAATACGGTCACAGTTCGTTTCTGCACCTAGCGGTTACCGGTAGTTGTGGCAGTGTTTGCAAAGCGCGTGGGCAGAAGAGGAGGGAAATACCTCGATAATTCTCTTAAGCACCTTAAATTCCTCAATTTCTTTTTTTTTACTTTCCCCAGGCAGAACCTTGATTCTGCTCGCTGTTTGTGGGCACCGACTTTTGCGACGTGCGCCTCCCAACAGAAGTAGCCAGTTTCTTCTTTAAGTGCTGGAGGAGTCATGAAAAATTCAGGCATCAGGTTTCTCTGAGACCAATCTGGTGGCTTTGCCTTTGTGTTAACTGCTGCTTTCTATGCATCATTCAGAAGGTACATACTGTTGTCTGCCCCTGAACTGCTACTTGGTGTTGAACATGAATATTTGCAGCTTAGCAAGGAATTTCTTTAAAAAAAAATTTTTTTTTTGGACAATCTTCTACACTGGTTTGAAACTCTGCATATGAAAGACTAGATTTGCAGAAAGGCAAAACTTTCCCTTTCTACCTTAAAAAAAAACTTTTTAAGGCTGAAGAAAAGACAAATTACTTGAGTAATTTGAAGTGACCCACCAACAGGATAAATACATTAAAATAGGTTTGTCCAAAGCCAAAACAAAAAACAGGCTACAGGTAGTTCTCGATGTATGATGGCAACTGGAACATAGAAGTTCTGTTGCTAAACAAGGCAGTTGTTAAGTGAGGCAAACCTGATTTTATGATCTTTTTGCTATGGTTGTTGTTAAGCAATTACTGCAGTTGTTCTTTTTTAAATAATTTTTTATTTCTTCTCCACCCGTTTTTATGTGTGTGTATGTATATATATATATATATATATACCAAAATAAGGCCGAAATAGATCTATCCTAGTCTCCCTTAATTTTCAAATTCAGCTTAAACATGTGACACATACAGATAGAATTGTCGGCTATCAATAAAATTAACTGCCTTGGAAATGGCCCTGGGTTGGGCCGAGAGGCAAAAAAGGAGCTGTGATGTTCCTTCAATATACCAGGGTGATTCGACACAAAATGTAACCCTTCCCTGGTACAGAGCTGAAGGGATTGGATACTGTAGCCTAGAGGATAATTCTCTGCCTTACAAGGCAAAGGTTGCAGGTTCACGTCCCAGTGGGTATGGCTAGCTGATGAGGCCAAAATAAGGCCGAAATAGATCTATCCTAGTCTCCCTTAATTTTCAAATTCAGCTTAAACATGTGACACACACACACACACACACACACACACACACATATATATATATATATATATGCATATACCTTAGAATACATCATTTATTTATTTATGTATTCATTCATTCATTCATTCTTTCATTCATTCATTCAATCATTATTCATTCATTCATTTATTTATTTGACTTCTATGCCACCCAATCCTGTAGGACTCAGGTCAGCTTACAACAATATAAAACACAATAAAATGCAATCATAAAAGAAGTCAATATTAATACTAAAGACATTAAAACAATAAAAACAATAAAATCCTATAATAACCCACAGCAACCCAATCAACCAAACATACATACCTATCCAATCGACACAATTTGGCCAGGTCTGGTGGCAAAGCCAGGTCTTCGAACATTTGGGGAGTGTTTGAGAGCCGGGGCAGCCACAGAGAAGGCCCTCCCCCACAGCCCTGGCAACCTGCATTGCTTAGTCGACGGGACCTGGAGGCGGCCAACCCTTTGAGATCTTATTGGTCTCTGGGAGGTATGTGGCAGGAGACAGTCCCGGAGATAGTCTGGTCCTATGACATGTGGGGCTTTATAGGTAATACCTAACACCTTGAATTGTGACCGGAGACTAATTGGTGGTCAGCGCAGCTCGGGGAGCATTGGTGTTATATGGGTGTACCTAGGTACACTCATAAAGGCTCATGCAGCTGCGTTCTGGACTATTTGCAGTCTCCGAACATATACTCAGTTATACATTTCTATCAATCATTCTTAAATCAATATCCTACTTTGCACCTATGATTTCTGTTCATCAGTCTGTCATTCTTCATTTCTTTACACTCCTCTCCTCTTTCTCCCTCTCTTCCCTCTATCTTCTTACTCCTTCTTTCCTACTTCCTTCTACTCCTTCTCTTCTCCCTTCTCCCTTTCCCCTTTCTACTTCCTCTTTCTCCTTCTTTGCCTTTCCTTGACTGAATCTTATCTTAGTTTATCTCACATTTAACAGACAGATAGTTTGTTCCCCTACACTTTGAAACTATCGATATTTCTTTTAAAATTTGTTATTTTTGATCCTTTCTATACCTACAATTCTTTATTTTACATATATGCTACTTATATAATGCTAGCTCCTCAAAATCTTATTTTGACATCTGGGTCTACCAGCATTCATTCTCCATGTTCTTCTTTTTGTAATCATTCTAATTTATTTTCTACTTATATTCATTTTCCATCCAATCAGGGGTGAGCTACTGCCCGGATGGGGTGGAACGCAGTAGGGTAGCGAAAATGGAGCTCCACCCCAGAGCACCCAATTTGCACTGAAAGATGTTGAAAGAAAATGCAGGGCGTCCTGCATAAGCCACGCTCACAGTGTGGTAGTAAAAATTTTGGTAGCCCTTCACTGCATGCAATCATAAAATTCCACCCATATTTTATAATATTCTGTGTCTTCTTTGTCTTTAATTCTCATTGTCAGTCTATTCATCTCTACACAGTCCAAAATTTTCTTAATCACTTCTCCTTCAGTAGGAATTTTTGTAATCACTGCAGTTGTTGAGTGACCAGGGCAGTTAAGTGAAACCAGCTTCTCCCATTGACTTTGTGTATCAGAAGATGTCTGGAAAAGTCATAAATGGAGATCACATGACCCTGGGACAATTCAACCATTGTAAATACATAACAATAGCACTTAGAATTATATACTACCTCAAAGTGCTTTAGAGCCCCCTCTAAGCACTTTGCAGTGTTGGCATATTTATTTATTTATTTATTTATTTATTTATTTATTTATTTATTTATTTATTTATCAGATTTGTATGCCGTCCCTCTCCGCAGACTTGGGGCGGCTCACAGCAATAATAATACAATGTAAACAAATCTAATATTTAAGTTAATTTAAAACCCCAATTTACAAACCAATCATACATACTAGCATACCATGCATAAATTTTATAAGCCTAGGGGGAGGGAAAGTATCAATTCCCCCATGCCTGACGACAGAGGTGGGTTTTAAGGAGCTTACGAAAGGCTAGGAGGATGGGGGGCAACTCTGATATCTGGGGGGAGTTGGTTCCAAAGGGTTGGGGCCGCCACAGAGAAGGCTCTTCCCCTGGGTCCCACCAAACGACATTGTTTAGTTGACGGGACCCGGAGAAGGCCAACTCTGTGGGACCTAACTGGTCGCTGGGATTCGTGCGGCAGAAGGCGGTCCCGGAGATATTCTGGTCCGATGCCATGAAGGGCTTTATAGGTCATAACCAACACTTTGAATATTGCCCCCAACAATCGGGTGGTGTGTGTGTGTGTGTCCTCATTTTACCAACCTTGGAAGGATGGAAGGCTGAGTCAACCTTGAATTAATGAGACGTGAACTGCAGAACTGCCGGCAACTGTCAGTCAGCAGAAGTAGCCTGCAGTACTGCACTCTAACCACTGTGCCACCATGACTCAAGCTGGTTCCCACATTATCAAATTTTAATCCCATGACCCCGGGGATGGTACAAAAGCTCTCAGTGTAAGGGGTTGCAAGTGACTCAGTGTAAGCGACTGTAAGTAAAAATTAAAATACTTTTTTATTTAACATTTTCAACATTAAAAAACAAAGCACAATTTTCCACTCATTATAGCATTTCTGTATTGGTATCAATGTCTTCCATGTAAATTCTATAATTTCTATATTTCTCTAATTCACTATCCTAGATTATATAATCATTTAAGTTATAGTAATATTTACATATCATCAATATTCTAAGATTCTTACACAGTTATTGTATTCCTATTCTCTAGCCAGGCATACCATCTACTCCAAACTTGATAATACTCAGATACTTCTCTCTCTTTCAACTCCATAATCAATCTATCCATCTCTGGGCACTCAAGTATCTTTCATATAATCATTGCCTCTAAAGGAATATTGGACTGTTTCTGATTGTGCATGATTCTATTTGCCGTTAGTATATGTAATATTATATATTGACCTTTTTAAAATCAATTTTTGCCTCTAGAATACCAATAAAAATAGTTCCGGCTTCATTTCAATCTTTTGTCCAGTAATTTCTTCCAGAAAAAAAAAGTCACTTTTTTCAGTGCCATTATAATTTTGAACAGTCACCAAACACAAGATTGCAAGTCAAGAAATACATATACCATAATGTGTCAGGCTGAAGCCATCATTGACTTGGAGATTTTGGCCACTACACTTTATGCTTATTCTTATTCTTGCTGTGGGAACTTGGGAGGGGTTGTTGCATGGGACATGTAGAGATGTAGCCACAACAAATTCCTTATAGATTCTCAAGGTCATCCTTTGTTCAGTACCTGCCTGGAAGCTGATGGGAGTAACAGGCATGTTGGCAAAAGACGACTAATCGACGTGGTAAACTTGTGGGTGGGGGAGCAAGGAAATGAATTTTAAACTGGGTGGAGAAACCCTCTTAGCTTTAGATTTGGTTTTCTCACCGATGCATTGACATGGTTCTGTTAATATATTGAAAGAATGCTATGCCTTGGATTCTGAATTGTTATTTCTTATTTTAATATTAGAGTTAGAAGGGACCTTGCAGGTCATCTAGTCCAACCCCCTGCTCAAGCAGGAGACCTTACACCTTCTCAGACAGATCACAGTCCAATCTCCTTTTGAAAGTGTCAAGTATTGGGGTGCTTACAGTCTCCGCCGGCAAGTTGTTCCACTGGTTCATTTGCTTTTGGATGCTATTTGGAACCGTAATATAGTGGTGTCTTTGTGGAATGTTGTGGTTAGTTCTGGCCCAGCTCCTGCCCCAAAGAATGTGGAGGTGGATGTGGGGGAGACATCCACATGCCACAGGCCTGTTTTGCTCCCAGTGGAATCTGCCGACGAATTCTCCTCTGACCAAGGAGACGTGAGTGACAGGGAGGAGGGGAGTTTGGCAGACAGCCCAGGAGGAGATCAATCATCTGTATCATCCCTGGATTCTGAACAAGAATTAATGACACATCCACGCATGCATATAGTGATGCATAGCAGGCAACAACTGAAGGCTTACTACAAGAGAAAATGAAGCCACCTGTGATTGGGTGGGGCTGCTGTAATTAGTGCTACAGATAAAAGCACAGCCTGGTGTTTTAGCCTCATGGCAGTTTATCTGATTCATTGTTTTGTCAAGATCGTGGTTTTTGTGCTGTTCAAGATTATGTGTGGACTCTCTGGACTTTAGAATTGGACTCAATTTCCCAGTTATTGGGTGAGCAATTAGACTGCATTTAACCTGTGCCTTGTGTGTACCAGAAAATCCTTTTGACATTTAAAAAGGGAGCTGTTTCTGTTTTTCTGTTTATAAAAACTTTTGGGTTTTCCTTTTATCGTGTGGTGTGTGTCTTCCTGGACAGGCGGTTGAAACACGCCGGCAGAACAGGGAATGGTGCAGCTGTTGGTTCAGACTGGTTCTTTAGAACCGATAGTGGAAATTGTGCGTCGCTCACTGAACTAGCAGCGATGATCGGTGGTCCATGTTTCCGAAATGATCCACTGGTTGCTGCGGATTTAAAAACAACAACTCTGAGTGTGCACGATAGCTTTTATGCATGTGCAGAGGGTCATTCACAGGTGTTGTCCACAATTTTCCAGGAGGGGACGTGAACCGGTGGGGAAAGTAAGTGGAACCCCTGGAGTGGTGGGTTTGGGTTTTTTTTGCCTGTCCCTAAATTGCAGAGCCAAATTCATGCTGGTCTTGAGTTGTTAATCCTTTTTGACCCATGCAAGGGCTCCCACTAGCGTATAGCTTTTGGTTACTCATCAGTGGGGTTTTTTTTTTCCATTGACAAACTATTCTTTCATTATTCCATTTTTAAAAATTACAACAGGTATTGTCTCAGAACTACTTTAGCAGATTCTCTTATTAGTATTGTAACCAGAATTGCTAACTCTCTAGTTCAAGTGGCATATCTGTGTAACTTATAGCCTTAAGAGCTTAGCCTGTCACACACTCCTGGTGGAATTCTTTTGACTCCCCCATATTAATGAGTTGCTCTAAATTTAGTCTACTGTGGCAAACTAATATTAATACAATATTTTATGGCCTAGGGTTTTGTTTAATGCATAGGAATGAAACACTGAATCAAAGGAAAAGAAGGCAGCTCGCTTTGTATATGATTGTCAAGATAGAAGATAATCCAAGTATGTAGATATTAAGACTTAAAATGTAATACACTGCTTATGGATTTCTATTAATGTGAAACATTTTCTATTACTTTAAATCCTTGTCGCCTTAGTTTCCTATTTTCAGGGGTTTATAACTCGGCCATAAAGATTTGCTCAGGGCTGAAACTTGGCATACAGGTCTTAACCTGGGAGCAACTGGCTTTAGAAAGTAAATTTTCAAACAAATCTATGTTGCTATTTTTTTAAAACTTAAATCACCCCTACACACCACACATATAGACGCTAGGAGAAAATGACTTGTATATTTTTGAAGCACGCCATTTTTGAAAATAATAATAAGAATACAATCCAGGGTACAATTCTTAGGCCAATTTAGTGTCTTACATTTCTGTATAGCTTTTTAATTCTCTGCTACTCCTCATCAGAAAAGGGAAGGAAAAAGAGGAGTGGGGGACAGGGATAAAACAATGGAGATGTTTTTACTAATAATTTTTCTTTCTACCTTTGTTTTCGTTTTTTTTAAGGAGAAGGATTCTGTTTATCTATATGCCCTTTAGTCCTCAATACAATATGAAACTGTCAACATTTGATAGAACATTTGAATATTCTCGGTCAATCAAAACTAATCTGCAGGAACTGATGGGACGATGGGACAAGGTAAGAGGATATACGGTTAGTAGAATTTGAGACCAAGGTATAAAGAATAAATTAGAATTACTTTATAATATGTAAACAGATATATTGCTCTTGAGTTAAATTGGTATATAGAAATTATGCCCCCATTTTGGTGGAGGGGTATGAATATTGTCTGGTGGTGGGCACTTAACACTGAGCACACTGTTTTGTGTCGTGAGAATGTTAAATGATTATATTGTTATTACAAAAATCAATTAAAGTTTTTTGTTTTGTTTTTTTACTTTTTACCTTTGTTTTTTTTATTTTTTAAGAAGATGGATTTATCTATATGCCCTTTTGTCCTCAATACAATTTGAAACTGTCAACATGTGATAGAACATTTGAATATTCTCAGTCTATATTAGTGGTGAAATCTACTTACGTTTCCTACCGATTCGGAAGGGTGCGCTTTGTGTTTTGCGCATGCGTTTGGCATGTGCCACTGTCATCTGTGCTTTCTCACCCTCTGCACTTGCGCAGAAGGCTTTGCGCAAGTGCAGAGGGTTAAAAACAAGAAAATGGCGATTTCCAGGTGGGTGGGCGTGGCCTTGTGCTGCTGCCGCTACTGGTTCTCCAAATCACCATCGGTGGCCGCTACCAGTACACTCAAACTGGGCTGAACCGGTAGCATTTCCCCAGTGGTCTCTATTCATACTGTGACTGTAATAGCTTTCCTTCAGAAGTTGTGGGAGCTTCATCACTGGAAGTTTTCAAGAAGCTCTCAGTGTACATACGAGAAACAAATGATAAATCATGATCATAATCGTAAAATACAATCATCATGAATTGTCCATACACCTTTAGCATGGAACAGTATCAGGGCAATGACCAAAATTCCAGTCTTCCACCATATGGAAAGCTTACTTTACCTACTTCACACATCCAACACCGCCCCGAGTTTTCGGAGAGGGGCGGCATACAAATCCAAATAATAAATAAATAAATAAATTGTTCCATGCATTGATCCCCCCCCTTCTTTCCTAGGCAATCAGACCCTTCATATCATCCAGCTGTAAATTCCTACTGGAGTAGTGTTGTTAAAATTGAGAAATTTAAGGAAGGGCTTATCTATGATGACTGGGAGGACATCAAACTAACCTAGGAACCAATGAGAAGAAATAAGGAACCAGTTAATATTGAAATGATTTATATTCTGCCATTGCCATTTGGTGCATAATACATTGTGGGTGATAGTATCAATTTGCAATAGCGCTACAAGTATAGAATTAATATCTGGGCCTGCACAGAGTTGAGTCTGTGGATCTGTTTCTGTTTCACTTTGTTACATGATGTTGCTACTAGTCAGTAGCTTTCTTAGGTTGAATGCCCGTCTTCAAATACGTAACACTCAAGAGTCAGACCCATATGAAGAACCATATGTCACTGGTTCAGTGGGACTGCAAATCAGAGATGATACATCTGGATGATTTTAACTAAGAACTGTTAGTGACAACAAAGAATACTGCTAAAAAAAAAATTAAAGGGAACACTCAAACAACACATCCTAGATCTGAATGAATGAAATATTCTCTTTGAATGCTTTGTGTCGTATAAAGTTGAATGTGCACAACAGCATGTGAAATTGATTGTCAGTCAGTGTTGCTTCCTAAGTGGACAGTTTGATTCCACAGAAGTTTGATTTGCTTGGAGTTAAGTGCTCCCTTTATTTTTTTGAGCAGCGTATGTTCTGTTTTATTTTCTTTGGAGTGTTCTGAGAAAGTGAAAAGCAGCAATGGCCATCTTTACATTTCTAGCCATTTTTATATATGTCGCCAAGTTCATTTTTGCCTATTTTCCAGGGGTGGGCTCTAGCCAGAATGCTAAATTGGGCTCGCTGCTGCAGCTCGTGAGTGTTTGCAGGGCCAGCGCGATTTTGCACCTGTGCAGATAGCAAAATCGTGCATGGAGCCGCAGTTGTGCCTGTGTTTCGGCATGTGCAGAAGCAAAAAAAGTCACTGAAACACGGGCGCACCTGAGCTCAATTTAGCGTTCCGGCTAGCAGCCCACCCCTGCTCTTTTCCCACCTATGCACCTTAATAGAATGCGACCCAATCATTTCTTAAAGGAAGGGTAGCTGACATCTGTGCATTGTTATGCTAACCAATGCATCTAATTGTCTATGGAGATTCTCAGTCTTCTAGGTCATGGTTGTCCCAAAGGTGCTTTTTCAAAAGGCAACTGGACTTCATTGTTTTTCTTTGAAGATGCTTCACTTCTCCTCCAAGAAGCTGAAGATATGGCATCATCTATCTCCAGTCTACAACACAGTCCTTTCAGCAGTTCCAAGAAAGCTCTAACCCTTTGCACTACTCGAGTGACTCCAAGGAGACAGATAAACCTCCAAGTGGCATCAACGACTCTTTCTAAAAAGAATTGAGGTAACCAGCAATCTGCAAGAAATGTACAAGTAAATCCTCCCATTCCTTTCCTTCCAGTCAGAGTTGAAGAAGCTTCTTGGATGAGAAGCCAAATGTCTTCAAGGAAAAACAAGAAAGTCCAATTGCCTCTTGAAAAAGCACCTTTGGGACAATCAATTCAAACTTGATATCTATCTATCTGTCCGTCCATCCGTCCGTCCATCCATCCATCCATCCATCCATCCATCCATCCATCCATCCATCCATCCATCCATCCATCCATCCATCTATCTATCTATCTATCTATCTATCTATCTATCTATCTATCTATCTATGTTATATGCCACCTAACTCCACAAGGACTCTGGGCAGCTTACAACAAATAAAAACAATATTTAAAAGAACAATTTAAAAAATAATTACAAAAACCTAGTAAAAGCCATACATATATCTCAATATCTCTCATGGCCGGATCTAGATGGTATCTCATTTGATCAATGGCCCCAGGCCTGCTGAAAAATCCAGGTCTGCGGAAGGCCTGTAGGGTGGGGAGGTTACGGATCTCCGGGGGCAGCTGGTTCCAGAGAGCCGGAGCCACCACAGAGAATGCCCTTCCCTGCTGCCCTGCCAGTTGGCATGCAGGTCAAGGTAGTCCTTGACTTACATCCACAATTGAGGCAAAAAATTATGTTGCTAAGCAAAATAGTTATTAAGTGAGTTTGATTATTTCTGTGTGTGGCTGTTGCCTTCTCATAATTGTGCGTTGATACTGTCTCCTTCCAGATTATTCCTACAATAATAAAATGTGATCATGCAAAGCTAGCTGTTCTTTCTCCCACCTCTGTCCATTCACCCTACATTGTGGTTTTGATTGCAGCTATCATGGAAAGATAACCAGTGTTTCTATTTTTATGTCTGTAATGCGCTATTCTTTGGCTGAACTTGGCACATGGCTTTTGTAATAAAACCATCTAGATACATAAAAACACCTCAGTGAAATTAGAAAAAAAGGCCTAATACCAGGTCCTCTCGCAGACTTATGAATGTGAATACACTTATATAAACTGTGTCTCTCTTATTTGGCAGCCTCATAAATCTAATTAATTATAACCAAACTATAATGACTATTAATAAGGTGCTAGCCAGTATACAGGTTCCAGATAATTGCAATTATTGTAAGACTTTCATCCTTTTTGCTGGAATACGTTAGGAAATTGAGCACCACATAAGGATAATACAAAAAAGTAAATGAAAAAAGTAATTATTTTGGCTGATTTGTTGTTATGCGGCACACTTTCACTTCCCTGTGACAATCTCCTGCTGGAATCTACTTTTCTTATTTTTATTAAAATCTCTCTCTTAATCCTCAGGATAGCTTAGTTTAATTCCTGCAGGCATTTGAAAGATCTTTATTCACTAGAGGGCAGCATTTGATTAAATGTATGAAATAAAAGCAATTAAGTCCTTTTCTCCTCCCCACATACCCAGAATATACAAAATAAAATGTTATTTGTTGGGGGAGTTTATTAATCAGGCTGATGAATGTTAGAATGTTAACCATTATTAGTAGGCTAGACTACTTTTATCGCTGCATCTGTCATCTAGCTCTCTCTCTTTTCTATCATCTCTCACTTCTCTTTCTCTCATACACTCCCCACACACCTATCAATCAATCAATCAATCAATCAATCAACCATATCTATCTATCATATCTATCTATCTATCTATCTATCTATCTATCTATCTATCTATCTATCTATCTATCTATCTATCTATCTATCTATCCGCCCCGAGTCCCTGGAGAGGGGCGGCATACAAATCCATTTAAATCTAAATCATCTAAATGTAAATGTAAATGTAAATGTAAATGTAAATGTAAATGTAAATCTATCTATCTATCTATCTATCTATCTATCTATCTATCTATCTATCTATCTATCTATCTATCTATCTATCCACCTACCTACCTACCTACCTACCTACCTCTACATCATCTCTATTTCCATCTATCATCTATTTATCATAATCTTTCTCTTCTATTTTTGGGGGGAATATTAGATTCTAAGTTATAGTCTTTCCTAGCAGTCCTAGGCTATTAAATACAGATAACTGGATACCTGAAATCTCTTTTATCGAAACAGGTTATAAATGGATCACATAATTTATTGGGATGCTGTGATTTGTACAGTAAAGAAGAGCCTTGGTTGAACAGCTTACTTCTTTGTGTTTCTTCTACAGATTACAAATAATAATAAAAAAATTATGTGCAGCCTGATCACCGTGTCATTTCATCCTTATTCCTCAGGATCAATTCTTTCTTTTGTTTTTAGCCGCAAGCCATGAGGTGGTCACTGTTTTCAAATCTTTCTCAGGATCCATCATCTTCATGTTTCTCCATTTCTGAAGCAAGGTCTCTGCTGGACTTCATTGGAGATAAAATTTACCCTATTAGAGAGTTCACAGAGACTAAGCACTAGTATGAATATGAACTGTGGGCAAGAGCATTTTAAGTCAAGCACATTTTTGTCTTTCTGACTTGGATAAACAGATACATTTTCTCACTCACCCTCACCACTGAGATGTTCCCTGCACTTCACCCTCGATGGTTCAAGAAGGTGAGCATCGGAATAACTTTTGACGTTGGCAAAACGTAATGGAAAGCCACTCATGTCAGCATCAATACTTTAAAAATGTACAAGAAAACAAATGTCTGTTTCAATGCAGAAGTAGATGTGCACTGGATATTATTAAAATGACATAATCTCTGAACCGCCTACAAGACAGAAACGCATTGCTATAAAATTAGGATAGCACTAATCACTACTCAGTATGAAGGCATGAAGACTAAATTTAAACTTTCTTCCCTGTGCAACCTGTGTGCCTCCTCTCAACCCAAAAATCCTTAGTATAGAAATCACTTTGGTGGTATCTGTTTAAATTAAATAGAAATGATCCTTCATTTTGAATTCTGTGAGATCTGGGAAATATGCTACAATTGGTTAGATTACAAAAATCAAATAGAACAATAAATGAGGAACACTAATACAAAATGCAAGAAGATAGATTTTAACAGATAAATAAAATGTTGAAACTTATAAATGGAACAAAATTAAGGAAATATTTTAAGATAGATAAGTTAAAGAATCAATAGTACTATCAATACAATGGTACGCAATGCTACACAAATATTAATGCTAATAGTTTATGCCTTTTGTCTTTGTATTAGATGTATTGATGTTATGTAGAGTTAGGTGTATGTCTGTATACAGTGAAGGGCTACCAAAATTTTTACTACCACACTGTGGGCGTGGCTTATGCAGGATGCCTTGCATTTTCTTTCAGCATCTTTCAGTGTAATTGGGTGCTCTGGGGTGGATCTCCATTTTCGCTACCCCACTGCGTTCCCCCTCCCCCATCCGGGCAGCAGTCCACCACTGTCTGTATATATGTATGTATGTATGTATGTATGTATGTATGTATGTATGTATGTATATATGTATATATATGTTTTTTTAAAAAATCATTTAATGAAGATTATTTTTAAAAAGAAATTATCTTCCATTTTGTTATCTAATGCATACACCAAAATTTTATGAAAATATTGCTCCAGGCTGCATCTGTAGGGTTGTGATGGGGAAAATAGTGGGTAAAGGTATTAGGTACACTCATCAAAATGAATTGAATTGTCCAAAATGAATTAAAAAGGCAGGATAAAATAATAATGATCCTGCTGTGAGACATATCTTGACATGATTGTGGCACTTCACAACTCTGAGGAGGATGAGAGCTGCACCAGGCCAGATAGGTCTCATCACAAAAATTGAAACAAAGAATAACTAAGCATCCAGAAGAGCACAATATCAATGCAATAAGGTTGCCTGCATTAAACCTTGTTCCAAAGAAACAGCCAGCAAAAGTATTAAAAGATGCCAATACTGTAATGTCAAAGGTAATATAGCATACATAAGCTCACTGCAAGAAACAAAACAACTAATATACACAGCAGCTTGGATGTATAATCATCATCAACAACAAAATCCAAACATTGCATCACAAAAATGAGAGATCAGGATGAGAAATAAGATTAGCATGCTAGAACAGATGAGAGAAACAAAGCTGAAAAAGGAAAATATACTCGATCAAGTAATATCTAAAACAGGGATCACTAAGGAAGCACAGGAAAAAATGAAGCAGCAAATGATTTATCAAGGAGATCAACAGATATGGAACTTGATTTGTATACTATACTGTAGATAGAACTCAGGAGTGGGTTCTAACTTACCTCGCTGCTGGTTTGCTTCCTCCCATGCTGCATGGGTGCACATGCTTTATGTTCTTTGTATGCACACATGCGCAGTGCCAAAACCCAAGCTTCTCTGCCTGCAAAGAAGCCAAAACCAAGATGGCTGTGCCTATGATGCCACCAAGAGAGCCAGTTCAGGGACGTGGCCAAATAGTGATCGCTCCTGGTTCCACAAATGGGAGGGGAGGGGAATTTCCCGCTACCAGTTCCATAGAGTCAGTCCAATCCAGTAGCAACCCACCTCTGGTAGAAACGCCAATCAAATTACATATTTTTCTACCTATCTATCAGTGGAGAGACTGCAGTGCATCAGAATTGCAGTTCTGACCTTGCAATGACTAAAGAGCAGGAAATTTGAAGAAAGAGATAGAGGGGCTAATAATGGCTGCACAAGACCGAACATAGAAACATAGAAGACTGACGGCAGAAAAAGACCTCATGGTCCATCTAGTCTGCCCTTATACTATTTTCTGTATTTTATCTTAGGATGGATATATGTTTATCCCAGGCATGTTTAAATTCAGTTACTGTGGATTTATCTACCACGTCTGCTGGAAGTTTGTTCCAAGGATCTACCACTCTTTCAGTAAAATAATATTTTCTCATGTTGCTTTTGATCTTTCCCCCAACTAACTTCAGATTGTGTCCCCTTGTTCTTGTATTCACTTTCCTATTAAAAACACTTCCCTCCTGGACCTTAAGAACCTTAAGAACCTTAAGAACAAATGCATGGAAAGCCACAGTGGAGAAGACAGCAACAAACCACAAATATCACCTCTGCAAAGAAGCTGAAGAAACAGCAGACCACATAGTTAGCAGCTGTAAGATCGTGCAGACTTAAGACAATTTTAAAAAATTATTTAGGGCATGTCAAATTTTTCAACGTTCGATTTCTAAACATTAGGGGTGCTCAAACATTGTGGCATGCCTTGGGGATTGTAAAGATACTTTGGTTACTTTAATATAATTTAGATGTGCTTGATGATAATTTCATAAATATCATAACTTTTTAACATTTTGTTCGTTTCATGACAATGTAAGAAAAATGGTGCATTGAAAAATCTGTAAGAAATGCCATTTGCCCAAAAGCAAGAATTGGTAGGACCACAAAATAGACAAATTATTAGAAAACAAACAAGTTAAAATGCTCTGGGACTTTAGAAGTCAAACAGACAGTCACCTGCCACATAACATTCCAAGACTTATCAAGATTGGCAAGAAGGAAAAAGCAAAATATAAACATCTGCAACTAGAAGGAGAAGAACCGTGACAAAAGAAAGCAAAGATAGAATAAATAGTAACTGGTGCTTTGAGTGCAATCCCCAAATATCTGGAGCACAACTTGAGCATCATCGGCCTTAACAAATTCACATCCGTCAATTGCAAAAGGTAACTTTACTTGGAACAGCTTAATTTTTGTGATGATACCTTAGCACCATCAGACAATGTTATGTCTCAAAGAAGTAGGGAAGTTTTCACTCCAGTGTGACAGGAAAGTAAAGTAGGAAAATTCTGATTGGTTCTCTGCCAGATTGGCTCCTTATTTAAACCTCCTGTGTTTTGTATATTGTTGCTGGATGTTACTCCCTGTAACCTAATAAAGAGCTAAAGTCACTCCACCCATCTCCTCTCTCTTCAGTATTGGAACTCAACATTGGCAATGAGGATGGGATACTGAAGAGTTTTAAAGACCAAGATGAAGGAATCCAGCCCGGCCAGAAGAAAGTGGGGAACACGAAGCACCAGATTCAAAAGCAGAACAAAGACAAAGATCGCAACAGAAGATACAATGTCCTCATTCATACAGCCACTGATGCCTTTCAATCAAGTTGGAGAAACCTGGGAAAATTACATGTGCAGGTTCGACTGTTTCCTGGAAGTCAATAACTTCCAGGCCTTCCCAGACCAAGGGAAGAGCCTTCTCTGTGGGGGCACCAGCCCTCTGGAATCAGCTCTCCCCAGAGATTCCCATGGCCCCACCCTAAACAGCCTTCCATTGCCAGGCTTGGGGCAATTAGATCTTGGCCCTCTGGCCAATGAATGTTATGTATGGCTGAGGTCTGAATGTGTATGATTTATTTTTTTAAAAAATATTGGAGATTTTAGGTTAGTTATTTAGTTTAATTAATTGGATTTGCCATTATATTTAATTGTTCTTATTATATGTTGTAAGCCACCCCAAGTCTTTGGAGGGGGGCGGCATATAAATCCAATAAATAGATAGATAGATAGATAGATAGGTAGGTAGGTAGGTAGGTAGGTAGATAGATAGATAGATAGATAGATGGCTGGATGGCTGGATGGCTGGATGGCTGGATGGCTGGATGGATGGCTGGATGGATGGATGGATGGATGGATAGATAAGAAAGAAAGAAAGAAAGAAAGAAAGAAAGAAAGAAAGAAGAGCCAAAGAAAACCAATGATAATATTGTCAAATACCACTGGGAGCAGAACTGAAGTGATATGGAACTTGTAAGAAAAGAAAGCCAAGACATATTTAGAGAGTGGTCAAGGTAGAAGGAAAAATAGGCAGAGGCATCCGAAGAAGAGACTTTAAATCAGCAAGGGCAATGAGTTTTTAATCAACTAGCATGCATATAATCTGAATCACTAGAGATTGAGCATCGTGGTAAGAACTTATCACTTCAAATGCAATGGATTAATTGGCATACGCACATACATCACTTAGTTTTTCACTACTTGATTGCTCAATGTTTAATGAGTAACAGCGTACAGTAAAATGAAAATGGGGAAAGTATTGCTTTAGAAAGGTTACAGAAGTTCCAGCTGTGGTGCTGAATCTGTAATAGTCCATTCGCACGTCCACCTATCTCAAGTTAAGTTCTTCAGTGAAGAGAGTTCACACCAGCAGAATGCACTGTGAGTCACATCATTTGGGGTAATCAAGTTCTGAGGCATATAGGCATGGGTTAATTGGTTCTTCAAAAAGTATTATTTCTAATTATAACCTTGCTGCTGTTTCAAGTGGAAAACACTAAAATGTAAAATCCTTATCTAATGGTGTTTCATGTCTTGGAAACAAGAATCGAGTGCACCGTCGCATCAGAACAAGCAATGTGCCCAAAAGCTAAAAACCATTTTAACTCCATAGCTTAATAGTAGAACACATGTTCTCTGTACAGACAAAAAAATGGCAGGATCTCCTGTTAAAAGGTTTGTGCAGCAAATTATGAGAAAATCTAAAACGTGCTTGGTGAATCATAGTCAAGAATTGATAGTATTAGACTAGATAGACAAACAATGTGTTTGATATAAGGTGACCTCTTTAGCTGGGTAAATGAATCCACTTTTCAGTTCATTTTAAAAGACATTTACAGTATAATAATGTTCTGCCTCCATTTACCGCTATGCATTCCCTCTATGTTCCTGACCGTTTCTCATTTCTCTGCCACTTCTGAGGGTTTTTTTTTAAAGTGAAAGAATGCATACATATTTTAAGATACAGAAGTATCTTGACAGACTTGAACTGGGCTGCATCTAACAAAATGAAATTCAATGGTGAAAAAAGTAAGGCTCTACATTTAGGCAAGAAAAACAAAATGCACAAGTATAGTATCTTTGGTATTTTGCTCAATAGTAGTAGCTGTGAGAGAGATCTTGGAGTCCTAGTGGACAACCATTTAAATATGAGTCAGCAATGTGCAGCAGCTGCCAAAAAACCCAACACAGTTCTAGGCTGCATAAACAAAGGGACAGAATCAAGATCATGTGAAGTGTTAACACCAATCTATAATGCCTTGGTAAGGCCACACTTGGAATACTGCATTCAGTTTTGGTTGCCATAATGTAAAAAAGATGTGGAGATTCTAGAAAGAGTGCAGAGAAGAGCAACAAAGATGATTAGGGGATTGGAGGCTAAAAAAATATAAAGAATGGTTGCAGGAACTGGGTAAGTCTAGTTTAAAGAAAAGAAGGACTAGGGGAGAAATGACAACAGTGTTCCAAGGGGGCTGCCACAAAGAAGGGGAAGTCAAGCTATTCTTCAAAGCACCTGAAGGTAGAACAAGAAGCAACAGGTAGAAACAAATCAAGAAGTAACTTAGAACTAAGGAGAACTTTCCTGACAGTTAAAACTGTCAACAGTGGAAAAACTTTGCCTCCAGAAGCTGTGAATGCTCCAACACTGGAAATGTAGGTTTCCTGCCTAAGCACAGGGTTGGACTAGAAGACCTCCAAGGTCCCATCCAACTCTGTTATTCTATATATGATTCCCTATATATACACCAGAATAGATAGCATGGCTTTCTTCCTGCTACCCAATTTAATCTGGCCTGTGTTTTCATCTTGGATCCTACTCCACTCCTTGGCCTGTCTAGACATCTAAAACAATGTGACATCAAAGCTTCTTTCCAAGCGAGGCATTATCTCTTTTTTTTCATTACTTGTTTAATTGCACCAAGCTGATTTTTGCTTTCTTTCCGGTTGGAGGGTTTTTTATTTTGGCTTTCTTCTTGTGAGCCTTTGATTGTGTAACTCGGATGTTTCCATTGGCTCACTTCAAAATATTCAGATCTGTGTCAGATTAATGAGACTTCTGGGCAGATGGGTTAATGTGCCAATGTTTGTCAACAGATGTGATCTCTTGTAATGAAGCATGTGTTCTTAATTTAGTGCTGCTTGACACTGGGAGGGAGCTTCTCACAAATAAAGTGTCATTTCATGCATTCTGAAAGCTTCCTTCGCTTCTCTCTGGTTGGTATCCATGCACTGCTTGAAAACTGGCACAGTACCTGTGTAAATGGGCATGGTGCCATCCTGACAGATGGGCCTATCTGCTGATCTGCCAGTAAGATATTGGATTTGTAGAGGTTGACTTCAAAGGACCAAAACATCTATCTATCATAAATGTGGGGACAGATATCTTTATATTCAAGAAGATAGAACTCCAGTAGAGTTACACTGTCATTCCCTGAATTGCTGAAGTGTGGTACTATTCAATACTGAAACAAATGGTGGTTCCTTTGGCTGTTTAGAAGTGATTATCTACACTTAGACTATCTACAAGATTATCTACAATTAGACTATCTACAATTGACCTCTCCCTTTCTAAGAGGTCTGTAAGGGGCGTGCATAAGCGTACCACTGTGCCTACCATCCTTGTCCTATCGTCTTCTTTTGTTACTTTTTATCATTACTCATCTAATGTTTTATTTGTACAAATTACCACTCTATAATTGTTTGACAAAATAAATAAATACAATAAATAAAAATAAATAAATAGATTAAAACAAAGACTTTGCATAAGCAAAGGCTACACTATTCAACTAGAGGATTGGGAAAAGATTTGGAAAGATAATTACAAATGAACAATGTCGGTGCCATATAGAGAGAACTTATACAAGATGTTTTACCGGTGGCATTATGCCCCGGCAAGACTAGCAAAAATCTGCCCAAAATTAAAAAGTGAATGTTGGAAATGCAAATCATTACCTGGTACTTACTACCATATGTGGTGGACATGCCCAGAAACAAAAAAAAATTGGATCATGACTCAAAAAATATTAAAAGAGATACTAAAGTATGACTGAGACTTATTTATTGGGAATAATTAGAGGTCAACACAAAAAGGCTAATTATTATTTAATAATACATATATTAACTGTGACTCAACTGGTTTTTGCTCAAAACTGGAAGAAAGAAAACGTACCATCAGAGGATTTACTAATTAGGAAAATATTGGAATGCGCAAAATGGAGTAAACTTACTTTAAAGTTACAGAATAAACAGGATAAATAATGCTATATCGTGTGGGGTAAATTTTATAATTGGATTAATGGAAAAAAGGAAATAGAAGGATTGTAAATTTAAATTTTTTTTGAGAAACCGAAGACACAGAAATGTAATTGTAAATATGTTTTTCACATTTGATGTTTTTGTTACACATTGCTTTTCTTTTTGTTGTAATAATAATTTAATAAAAATTATTATAAAAAAACCAAAGATTTTGCACAATGGAAATGGTCCCTGAAATCCAATACATTTACAACTATTAATTTTTAAAAAGATGTAATGACAACAATAAAATGTACAACAGCATTTACAACTACCAAATAGTAATTAGGCCTGTTCCCACATCACTTCCAAGCCAGTTAAGTTTAGCTCTCATAATTTTAGAATTCTATTTTAAAACCTGAAGGGATAGTTCCACAGGTCTAGAAAACAATAATCTGAAAGTAAGATGGGTGTATCATTGATTAATCTATAGCAGGGGTGTCCAGATTTGGCAACTTTAAGAGTTGTGGACTTCAGTTCCCAGAATTCTCTAGCTAACATGGCTGGCTAAGGAATTCTGGGAGTTGAAGTCCACAACTTTTAAAGTTGCCACAGTTAGATATCCTTTATTTTATTTATTATTTATTGATATATAACCTGCCTTGTCATATATGTATGTGAATATGAACACAGGAAATGGATACTAATAATGGGAACAGTAGGACAAGGATGGGAGGAAC
This sequence comes from Erythrolamprus reginae, assembly GCF_031021105.1. Classification (NCBI taxonomy): domain Eukaryota; kingdom Metazoa; phylum Chordata; class Lepidosauria; order Squamata; family Dipsadidae; genus Erythrolamprus; species Erythrolamprus reginae. Next base: position 126,502,014 of record NC_091952.1, on the reverse strand, counting down.
ATTGGTATGCTTGTGCACACCCTTTACAGACCTCTTAGGAATGGGCTGAGGTCCACAGTGGACAGTTTAAGGTTGAAGATGCGAGGGTTTGATGAAGTAACAACGGAGTCAGGTAGAGCATTCCTGGCACTGACCAGTCTATTGCTGAAGTCATATTTTCTGCAATCGAGATTGGAGTGATTTACCTTGAGTTTGTATCTGTTGTGCATTTGTGTATTATTGCGGTTGATTTATACCCTTTATCTATACCTTGATATATATATCTTGATATATACCCTTGATCTATACCTCGATATATATGCTTTGATATATACCCTTGATCTATAGTTTCTTCTCTTTTCTGCACAGCTTCCTGCCCATCAGCAACTGTAGTACTCTTTCCTCATATAGATCCTTCCAGGGATCATATGACCCTTGATCCTTTCCTCCCTTTTTCTATTGAATATAATTTTTAAAATAATGTGCACAAATTAAGTGAGGAAAAAAAATCTTTTGTCTGCATACATGCTTGGCATAAATGGTCAGGATAAAAAAAAAAACCCTTTCCTCTGGGAAACTTTTCTCAAGATAGTTTTGGGGTATCTTTGTTCAAAAAAGGAAGGAAGATGCTAATATGCAGGGTGTAAGTTTGATTTTATTTTTAAAAATCCTCACTAAGAAAAAAGTGAATTAGATATTTTTTCTTGCTGGGAGAATTGAATGACTTTATTAATGTTAGTATAATAAGAGTAAACAGTCTGTGATAGGAGACAATTGCCTAATCTAGCATGAGAAACCCACAGCAAACAATGAATAGTCTTCTGAATATTGATGTGTATGCACATCTGGATCCCTTCATCCTAGTCCTTGGTTTGAATTAACCTGGGGTTTGTTGTAACTGGAAAATATACACCAATATCTTGAATCACTGTTATTATATATGAGATGTTTATTGGGTTTGTAGTTCCACTAGCTGGAGAAGGCCCTAATGCTGGGAAAAAGAGAAGGAAAAGAGAAGAGGACAAGCAGAAGCCAGGTGGATAGACCTGGTTACAGTAGCAATGGGGGTGGGCTGTTTGAAGGACTGAAGGATCAGTTTAAGGTCATCATGGAGTAATTCTTTCCATGGGATTGCTAAGTGCCCCTCCATTTTTAGGTAAAGTATCGTCTTGAATAGAATAGAATAGAATAGAACAAAATTCGTTATTGGCCAAGCATGTTTGGATACACAAGGAATTTGTTTTGGTGCATATGCTCTCAGTGTACATAAAAGAAAATATATATTTGTCAAGAATCACGAGGTATAACACTTAATGATTGCCATGGGAGTCAATAGGGGTTGCTAATATACGGTGTTAGATTCGCGTGTAAATGAGTAAGAAAGGCACAGGAACATTTTACCACTTTATTTTCTCCAAGCTATAGCTACTTCAGAGCTGCCGGCAGGCTCCGGGGAAGCTGCTTTTAAGGGCTTGCCTGGAGATTGCCGACCAACTGACAGTCATTTAAATCTCCCGCCATGAAATGTATGTATGTATTTATTTATTTATTTATTCAATTTTTTAATGCTGCCCTTCTTAGACTCAGGGCGACTTACAACATGTTAGCAATAGCACTTTTTAACAGAGCCAGCATATTACCTCCACAATCCGGGTCCTCATTTTACCCACTTTGTAGGATGGAAGGCTGAGTCAACCTTGAGCCCGTGATGAACTTAACCAATCAGCGGCTTTTATGCAAATACTCCTACATCCGTCCGTCCATAACATACGGGAAAATATGCCATTTAAAGTGGAAGAAATTCATACTTAACATATATTCTTATTTTTTAAAAAATGGCAAATTAAAAAAATAAATCACAAGATTTTAAATGCTCTCATTTCAGAATGCAGTAAAACTAAGTGATGATGATGATGATGGTGGTACTTATATTTTAAGGCTAAGAATATTATTCTAGTAATGTCTCAAAGATGCTTTTTTCCCCCCTTCAAAAGGCAACTTTTGAGAAAATTGTGGATGATTGAGAATCTTCACAGACAATATACTAATCATTAAAAATAATACCACTCAGTCCACTGATAATAAGAGGAGGGCCTCCCCCTCCCATAGGAAAGGCAAAATTCTACACAATAAGAGCTAAAGCCTTTGCTGTTTTTACATGGTGGTGATGATTGAGCTTGTAGCGGCTGTGAAATCCCCAAAGGCTCAGGAATAAGGGTCAAAGGGGTAGCACATATGTGCAAAAAGCTTTTGTCACCCAAACACTGAAGTCAGGCCACATCATTCAGCCACAGGAGAATTCAGATGGCGGTGAATCTGTTGGATCTACGAATAGGGTAACTTGTTGTCAATGTTATATAATTAAGGCACACAAAACGGTTTCTATGCTTGGAGTATTATTGGTGCTAGAGCACTAATTAGGGTGGTTGTCTCCTCTACATTCTTGTCTGACTCGCATTAATATTAATCAGAATAATATTCAAACACCAAGGGAAGAAAAGACAATTGTAACGGTGATTCATACATGTATATGTAAAAAAAAAATCAAATCAAATCCCTGCGTTGTCATTCTAAGATGTTTCTCAGCAAATTAAGAACTTTTATTCTTATCACATTACCCGCAGTTCTCTCAGCCTCCATTTTCTGGGGATAGTAGTTGCAAACTAGATTTTCAGCCTTGGTAAAGCAGATCATGATTCAAGGCAGAAACCTCAACTTGAGCAATTTCAGAGTAGGAAAAAAAATATTACAAGACATTTTATCAAAGTTGAATTCCAGGTAGTGTCCCAACATATTTGGAAGCCTAAACAAGGCTCTGCTTTTCTTACACAAATATTTATAGACCGGCATCCACATCAAGTTTTCTTATTATTGCATCTTTGACAGTTCAAACTACACTCCCTCAGAGCCATATTTGGTTTTAAACAGAAGTCTCAAAAACAATTGTTCGGATAGCATAGAAATCTGGTGTTTTAAAGGAGTGAAAAAAATGTTCAGACTCTTTTGAAAAAGCTGCTTGGGTCTCTTGGATTTAAAAAGTACTGTAGCAAAAGACACTGTTGGGTTTTAAGTGCTGCTTAATGTTCTGGCCTTCCACATTTAGATTTTCGTGGTACTTGTTCCTAAGGTAGCATGCGAAGAATAGCAACCTGTATCAGTGATAAAGAATTGAAGTAAAACATCTAAAATTGAGGCTACCGGGAGTATGAAAATCAAAGTTCAATACATCTGGAAGACAATAGGCTGAACAAAAATAACAAGAAGCAGATTTATTGCACAGAGTCTAAGAATGTGCAAACATTATTATAGAAATGGCTATAAGTCATTGTCAGCTTTGTGAGGTAGTCCAAACAGAAGCACATCCAGATGAACTAATCCTACTTTATTGTAAGGTTACATTAACTGAAATTATTTTTTGCTTTTGCTCCACCTGAGTTGCCTCTAACTAGACTGTTGCTGTCAATTTTCTTCCTGTCTCTCAAGGTCATTGTCACGTAATATTACAATTATATCAATGGTGAAATTCAATAATTTTCCGTACCGATTCTGTGTGTGTGGCTTGGTGGGCATGGCTTAATGGGCATGTGACCAGGTGTTGTGGTTGGCTCTGGCCCAGCTCCTGCCCCAAGGAATGTGGAGGTGGATGCAGGGGAAACATCAACATGTCATAGGCCTGTTTTATTGCCGATAGAGTTAGGTAGTGCAGTTTCCTCGGACAAAGAAGAAGGTGGGGGAGACTTGGAAGAGGGGGGCTTGGCACACAGCCCAGGAAGCCAATCTCCATTATCTTCGGTCGATTCGGATGAGGAAGTGTTAGACCCACGCATGCGCAGAATTATGCATAGAAGAGACCAATTGAAGAAATATTACAGGAGATAAAAGAGGCCACCTGTGTTTGGGTGGGGCTCCAGTAATTAGAGCTGCTGATATAAATAGCAGCGTGCTGGTTTGGCCGTTGTGGAAGATTATCTGATCGTTGTTTCTTCAGGATCGTTGTTTCTTCAGGACCGTGCCTTACTGTTTCCAGACTTTGTTTGTTGATTTTTCACAACTTTGAAACCAAAGCAGAGTAAAGTGTGTGGGGTCTCACTTCGTGGAAGAAGGAGGGTTATGATGTTCCTTCACAGCTGCTAGCTAAGTACTTAAGGACTGATTAAGGGGATTGTACAGACTACCAGGTTGTTTTGGGATGAGTGCTCTTTGCAATACAAAAAGGGTGCTTTGTTTCTTTTGAATTTTTGTGATAAAGAACATTGTTTTTGAACTTTCAAGTGTGTGTGTGTCTGAAATTTGTACCCTTGAATTTTTGGGAGACTCATACCATAGAGCCCGGCAGAACACCAGGTAGGTGTGGATTAGTGGTCATGTGACTGGGTGGGCATGGATCAGTGGTCATGTGACTGGATGGGCATGGTGTGGTGAGCGATAAAAATAACACAAAAATTACACAGCTGACTCACAGCTGACTCACAGCTGACTCACAATGCAAAAGCAGCTGGACTGCACACAAAATGGCCCCCGCAACAAGCAGGAACCTCACAGAGTCACAGAGAGCTCAAAAAACACTATCACACTTTACACAAAAATAACACAAAAGCTACACAACTGACTCACACACAATGCAAAAGTAGCTGGACTGCGCACAAAATGGCCCCTGCAACAAGCAGGAACTAGAGTCAGACATGGGCAAGGCGAGGTGCTGAGCTGAGCGGGCATTGTCAAAGCAAGTAGCTGGGCTGTGTGGCAAAGGGAACATACATAGGGTGGTGTGTATGGGTAAGCAGTCAGAACGGGCAAGAGCCGGAAGTAAAAAAAAAAAGTTCTGACGATCACACAGCACAGCTGATTGTTGGAACCTTTAAAAAACTTTTTGTTAGCATTTTGTACTACCTGTTCGACTGAACCTGTAGTAAAAAATGCTTTAAAAGGTTTAAAAAAAAAAAAGAATTCTGATGATCAGCTGCACCGTGCAATCATCGGAACTTTTTTTTCACTTTTTAAAACATATTTTTTACTACCTGTTCAGGTGAACTGGCCTGAATCGGTAGCTTTTCACCCCTGAGCTATATGCATGCACACTACAGTTTGTGGTCCTATTTGTTGGGTATTTTGATTATTATTAATATTATTTGTATTAGCAGAGTTCAGCTGGCTTAATTTGCAGTGGAGTTAGCATGGCAAGAAATAACACGTGGTTCAGAATCCCATTTGTTAGCAATGAATGACCACTCCTTCATAAAGATGAAAAATACAATCTTTACTTACAATTATGTTGATTCATGCAATTACAAATAGATAAGTTTATATTCCAGTCCATATTAATAACTTCTGGATGGTCCCATGTGTGAGGATGGCTTTGGATTTCATCTCACACATGTGTCCTCAGCCGAGGACAATGGAGCACACAGGAGGTGGACAAGGAAGGGTCATCAAGGCAAAAGAGTTCAGAAGAGTAGGGGGGAATCTACTCTGCAGAGGTTTATATAGTCTGCAGAGTACCTGTCCCTTTTGGTCATCAAAAGGTGACACACTGGTCAGTTAATTGCGACCTGACCATAGAGATGTGTTTACAAGACAGTGCAAGCATGTAGTAGAGTGGTTAAACCCGACACTATATCCTAATACAAAGTCACAAAGGGCAGAATTCCTTAATATTTATTGAGTCACTGTTAGTCTTAATCTATATATTCATATCTACAGTTCCACTCTGCGAACTGTAGTTGCAATACAATAATAATGAAATCTCTATAAAATAACAAATCCTGCACTATCAGTTGAAAAAAACAATGGTAGGATCTTGGCATATGAAACCTGCTTTGAGGAATGACTCTTGATTTCCAGAACAACTGGGAATTATTTCCTCTCCAACTTCATGATTGTATGAGAAAGCTCAAGAAGGAAGAGAGGTTCAAAACTGTAAAGCTAGAAATCCATCAACCTTGAATTTTCTACATGTGGTTTTGAGTCTTTCTACCTCCAAAGAATTCTGCTCATCATCATTTCTCCCACGTTTTACCTGTGATTGCACTTCTTGTATTTCTCAATTATTTGTCCCTGCAAATTGTTTTTTCCCCTAGAGAAAATGTTTCCCATGCTGTAGACAGAAGATTAGCAGAGTGAAATTCAGAAATGTAAAATCTACAGGAAAGGGCTAAATAGGTACAGCATAGCATTACACATGACTTGGTATCAAATAGATTTCAAATCATAACTTTCATAATATGAATGAGTCACCGCACCATCCCACAAGATTTTTATGATTTCCCATCATCTCAGGCTATGGCATTATTCAGTACTCAGTTCTAAATAGCCTGAGATTACGTAACAAAGTAGAACAGTAAAAATATATTGTCTAATGAAATTTACATGTGACTATACTTGTTTGGTAATGGCTAAACATAGTTTACTTTAATTCTATCATGTTACAGGTCTGCATATCTTTACCTAAAATCTTTAGTCTCCCCTAATGCTCAGTTTTTGGAATTTTAAAGTTTCTTATCTAAGATGTGTCCTCTAAAAGCCCAAACAGGATCTATTTCCCACAAGAAGTTGCTGTACTTTATAATTATAGTATATAGCAGGTTTCATATGCCAAGATCCTACCATTGTTTTTTCAACTGATAGTGCAGGATTTGTTATTTTATAGAGATTTCATTATTATTGTATTGCAACTACAGTTCGCAGAGTGGAACTGTAGATATGAATTATGCTATATAATACAGATCGTGCAGAATGCAGCTGCAAGAGCAGTCATGGGCTTCCCTAGGTATGCCCATGTTACACCAACACTCCGCAGTCTGCATTGGTTGCTGATCAGTTTCTGGTCACAATTCAAAGTGTTGGTTATGACCTATAAAGCCCTTCATGGCATTGGACCAGAATATCTCCGGGACTGCCTTCTGCCGCACGAATCCCAGTGACCGGTTAGGTCTCACAGAGTTGGCCTTCTCCGGGTCCCGTCAATGAACAATGTCGTCTGGCGGGACCCAGGGGAAGAGCCTTCTCTGTGGCGGCCCCAACCCTCTGGAATCAACTTCCCCCGAAGATTAGGATTTCCACCACCCTCCTTGCCTTTCGCAAACTCCTTAAAACCCACCTCTGTCATCAAGCATGGGGAAATTGATTCCCCTGGACCGTTTTTGTTTTATGCATGGTTTGTGTGAGATATACGATTGCTTTTTATATGAAGGGTTTTTAAATTCTTTTAAATATTGGATTTGTACTGTTTTTATTGTTGTGAGCTGCCCCGAGTCTTTGGAGAGGGGCGGCATACAAATCTAATTAATAATAATAATAATAATAATAATAATAATAATAATAATAATAATAATCTCCAAAATCTTTCTGTAAATATTTCAATATTCCACTTTTATCTGGACCTTAGCTCTGTTTATAACTTCTTTAGATGAAGAAGTTATTTAGATTTTTGTCCATTTATTTCATATCCCTTAAATTCTCAGACTTACGATTTAAATTACTTTTTGTTCAGGTTTGAAGGCTGACTTACCTTGAATTTTCAAAGTTGTCAGTCTGCCGTCTTTAATAGTTTAGAAGTAATTGATGAGCAATTTCTGAAAGTGGTTAGAAAGTGTGGCCTGCAAATTTAGTGCTCTTTTAAAAGTCTCTGTGGTGATTGCATCTGAGATGCTTGATGCCTTTATCTCCCAATGCAATTGTCTGGAGCACATGTGGACAATCTTCTGTTCTCTTCTTCTCTGGTTGCAAGGAACCAATCTATTCCTTACTCTTTGCCTTTGTTTTAGCTCAACTTTTGTAGAGCTATCTTCAGTTCACCATACCTGTCCTGGAAGCTATGAGTTTATTTTAACCCTGCTGTTCTGTTCAAAAAATCTCCCTAATCTTATGTTGCCGGGTCTATTTGACCCGGACTGAAAATTGATCATTTTAGGTACTTATATTTGGTCTTTTTGAAAGCTTTTTTCACCTGGAAACAAGTTTGAACATTTCTGCATACAATGGAATGAAAATTGAACTGAAAAAATTAATCCTTATTGGTTTATTTTGCACATAAATGTGCCTCCCCCCATTTTTGTGAAAGTTTTTTCAATTTATGGATAGTTTTGCTTGCAAAATCCATTCTATTTTACTAAAGTTGGTGTGGGATTGGTAGCTTGAACATTTCTGCACACAATGATATGAAAATTGAAATGAGAAAAGTAAATTTTATTGGTTTATTTTGCTGATATAATGCATGCCCCCCATTTCTGTGAAATAGTCTTCACTTTATGGATAGTTTTGCTAGCAGAATGCATTCTATTTTGCTAAAGTTGGTGTGGGATTTGTAGCTTGAACATTTCTGAACATAATGATATGAAAATTGAACTGGAAAAATTGATGCATATTGGTTTATTTTGCACATAAAGTTATTTCAATTTATATAAAAATTATGCTGTTAATTTCAAACTTACATACTTTTTTTTAGTAAAATGGATTTCTTTCATAAAATTAGTTCTGTGGCTACAATGTGGTTGATTTTCAAAAGGATATTCCAAATATTTCTAGCCAAATATGTATAAAAAGTGACAATAATGGCACACAGCAAGGCCGAGGGGGGTGGCCCTTTTGTGGCAAAAATAAACCAATAAGAACCATTTTTGTTCAGTTCATTTATATTTTTCTTATGTTCAGGATTGTTCAATTTAGTATATCAAACCTTTTGGGGGAAAATTCCTTAGGGATTTGTAGCCTTAAAAAATATAAATTGACACAAAATTCAGAAAGGATGGGGGGGGAGGGGCTTTTTGATCAAAATAAAAATATAAGTCTCAATTTTTCCAGTTCAATTTTCATATCATTATGTTCATAAATGTTCAAACTAGTTTTCCAGTTGAAAAGGTTTTCAAAAAGATCAAATTCAAGTACCTAAAAAAAATCATTTTGGTCCGGGTCTATATGACCCGAACAGAGTAAACGTGACTCCCCCCCCAGAAAAAAATTAGCCCCCACCCCCACAAATATTTTTATGATGATCAGCATTGTTAAATTGAGTAAATGAATGCCTAAGATTTTAAAGAATATTTCGGATTTGGAGCATAAAAAAATAAAAAGTGAAAATGGTTGCAAGCAGCCGAGGGGGGGGGGGGGGGTTATTTCTGATGTTAAAAAACCAGTAAGAATCATTTTTTTCAGTTCCTTTATATTTTTCTTATATTCAGAAATGTTTAAGCTACCAATCCCACACCAACGTCAGTAAAATAGAATGCATTTTGCAAGCAAAACTATCCATAAATTGAAAAAACTTTCACAAAAACTGGGGGGGGCATGCATTATATCAGCAAAATAAACCAATAAGAATTACTTTTTTCATTTCAATTTTCATATCATTGTGTTTTTGAAATGTTCAGACTACGTTCCAAGTGAAAAAAGTTTTCAAATTGACCAAACATAAGCACTTCAAATGAAGAGTTTTCGGTCCGGGTCGTATGTGACCCGGAACAGAAGATGAGGGTGGGGGTTTTTTTCAGCAAGAAAGAAACCCCCCACCCCCCCCAAAAAATTCTCATAGAGAGAACCCCTGAAATGATGAAAAGTCATGAAATTTCAAGTTTCAGATATGCAGGGAAAATGTTTTACAGGGGACTCAAACTTGGTTTCGGGTCACATACGACCTGAACAGAACAGCAGGGTTTTAATTCTAGATTGCTCTTAATTGAAAAAGAAAAGAAAAACAAAAAATAATAATGGAAAAGTATTATTGTTAGATCTATTCTTAGATCTATTATTATGTCAGTACAACACAGCAAATGAGATCACTATGCTGGATTTCGTTTGCTGTGTTGTACTGACATAATAATAGATCTAAGAATAGATCTAACAATAATACTTTTTCATTATTATTTTTATTTATTTATTTTTTATTTTTATTTTTATTTTTATTTTTATTTTTATTTTATTTTATTTTTATTTTTATTTTTATTTTTATTTTTATTTTTATTTTTATTTTTATTTTTATTTTTATTTTTATTTTTATTTTTATTTTTATTTTTATTTTTATTTTTATTTTTATTTTTATTTTTATTTTTATTTTTATTTTTATTTTTATTTTTATGTTCAATTTGTATGCCGACCAATTCCCTAAGTACTCTGGGCACCTCATAACCGAAGAGAACAAGACTTACACTATTAATATTAAAGCATCTAAAAGGAAAAACTGTTTAAATCCCACAATAAAACCATATGTATCATTTGTGACTGGATCTCGAAGGTATATTCGCTAATCAACGGCCCCAGGCCTGCCAGAAGAGCCAGGTCTTCACAGCTTCCCAGAAGGCCAGTAGTGTTAAATCCTCAGAAATGAAGAAGCATAACACAGGCCAGACCAAGTCCAATGGTTTATTGAGCTCCACACGATACTGCTCCAAGATCAAGTAACAATCAACAAGAGAGACTATGCCTGGCAGCTGTTTATATATGCTGCTGCCAGGCATAGCCAACCAATTAACTATCAGTATTTTCCCACCAGGAAACCAGTAGGGTGGGGGTAGTACATATGTCAGGCGGTAGCTGGTTCCAGAGAGTGAGAGCCATCACCGGGAAGGCTCTTCCCTAAACCCCCACCAGCTTACACTGTTTAGCTGATGGGACCCAGAGAAGGCCAACCCCGTGGGCCCTTATTGGTCTCTGGAAGCTATGCGGTAGAAAGCAGTCCCGAAGATAGTTTGTCCCTAAGGCCTACGCCATGTACGGCTTTAAAGGTAATTAACCAACACCTTGAATTGCACCCAGAGGCCCATTGGGAGCCACTGCATCTCACAGAGAGTTGGTGTAATGTGGGTGTACTCACCACAGCTCACGCAACTGAATTCTGGACCAGCTGTAGTTTCCGAACGCTCTTCAGGGGTAGCCCCATGTAGCGCATGTTGCAATAAATCTAGCTGTTTAATATTTAATCTTCTGAGTTCTTGGATTTTGAGAGGTTTCCTGAGGCTGGACTCCAGCACGAGCCCAAAAGCTCGAGAGACTAAAGCTCTGGTCCTGGTGACCAACTCTGGTTGGATCTTGCCACATTATTCTGGGACACATATACTTTATTTATTTATAAATAATACATATTGAAGAGAATAGACATGAAGTATTATATATAAAGAGAAGATATAAAAATAGAGAAGATATATGAAGGAAGAAAAGATATATAAGATATGAGATAAGGAGAGACAATTGGACAGGGGACGAAAAGCAGGCTAGTGCACTTATGTACGCCCCTTACTGACCTCTTAGGAACCTGGAGAGGTCAATCATGGATAGTCTAAGGGAGAAATGTTGGGGTTTAGGGGTTGACACTACTGAGTCCGGTAATGAGTTCCACGCTTCGACAACTCGATTGTTAAAGTCATATTTTTTACAGTCAAGTTTGGAGCGGTTAATGTTAAGTTTGAATCTGTTGCGTGCTCTTGTGTTGTTGCGGTTGAAGCTGAAGTAGTCATTGACCGATAGGACGTTGCAGCATATGATCTTGTGGGCAATACTTAAATCGCGTTTTAGGCGCCGTAGTTCTAAGCTTTCTAGACCCAGGATTGTTAGTCTATTTTCGTAGGGTATTCTGTTTTGAGTGGAGGAGTGAAGGGCTCTTCTGGTGAAATATCTTTGGACGTTTTCAAGGGTGTTGATGTCCGAGATGTGGTATGGGTTCCAGACAGATGAGCTGTATTTAAGGATGGGTCTGGCAAAAGTTTTGTAGGCTCTTGTGAGCTGTGTGAGATTGCCGGAAGCTACGTAGGATCAGGTTAACAACTCTAGAAGCCTTTTTGGCGATATTGTTGCAGTGGGCTTTGGCACTTAGATAATTTGATATTAGTATTCCAAGGTCTTTTACTGAATGTGTTGTATTAGAGACTGCAACAAACACGGGAATGGGTGAGAAGTTATCAATTCAGATATTGGTTAGGACTGTATGTATTTCATATTCTGTCCTGGGAAATGTTGAAGTTGACAGAACTACGTCAGGGAAAATGTTTCCTCTGAAAAGAGACTCCACTGAAGATTTTTGTTTTATGTGTAACTTGAACAGATCCTGAATAGAGGTGCCAGAGAAAGCTCCTTCCTTCTACTCTTAAGGGCATGCTTTTGTCCTTCTTTAGAGAAAATGCATGCTGAGATGATGTCATAAACATTGTTATGGAGTACGTGTATATCATATATATGTTTTGACACAAAGGTACAGGATGTATAGTAAGTGGAATGCACACACACAAAAAACCCCTTATAAATTCTACAGCCTCAATTTATCTTTCCTATGTGGCTGACTTTGAATAAAGCAACTTACAACAAAAATGGGGAAATACATTTTAAAAACACCTAATTGTTTGCCATGAAAAGATTGATAACAATGCAAAAGATATCAGAAAATTGATCTTCAATGGTTTAATAATTAAAAGAACACTAGTATGTATGTATATAGATCTATCTATATGTATCTCTAAATCTGTGAGAGATTGAGAAGAGGAAAAAGCTAGGTAGCTTTTTAAAAAAAAATAAAATAAAAATCTCACATTAAAATGTACCGACACCCCTCCTTTTAAATTCATAGAGAATGCTCTTTACTTAACTATGCAGGTTTAATGTAACTTGGCAGATCTGAGTTACTTCAGGAAAGCTTTAATGGTTGGCAGGTCTCTACATTTTATTTATGATATCAAAGCTGCGACTCCGATTTTTTTTTTTACTCAGATGAAGACATAAAAGAGATTCAGAAGCCATCCAAATCATCTTGTAATTAATGTTACCGTGCACGCCCCAGACATTAAAATGTTAACAGTGTTAGAATCGTGTGCTTCGGAATACAGAGCGAGGGCTTTATTAGAAAGAGATACACTGCAGATGTCATCCAGCCTAATTGAGGACATCAGGGTGCCTGCTGCTTGTTCTTACCAATAGTTGAGATTTTTTTTTTAATTTATTCATTTTCCTTACTGCTAGAATCTGCTCTCATTATTAGTCTATCTTGTCACTCATTTGCATTTCAAGTGCTGGGACTGTGGGGTACCAGCTAGCAGCCTTAGAAGAACACTTCAAGGGGTTACTCTATCAAATAGCAGCACACGATCACAGCGAATTTGACATCTGGGTTATCTTATTCCCAGATGCTCCACGGTGTCATTAGCAGGATTAATCTTAGCTTTAATTTCATAATGATTCTTATTCTAATATATGTGAATGAACACAAAGTCTCTTGACTCATTATCACCAATTTACCCAAGATATGTAATCAGGCTCTTATATTCGCCAACATTTATTTTTGCTAATACATCTAAAATTGTAGATTAAGCAAATACAGTTAGTTCCAGCTGAGTGAACGCCTAGTGAAGTAACAATGTAGTATTTATGCTTTAATTAAACCTCAGGAACAATGTTGTCTTTTAAAATACAGATTCTTCAAAGGCTAGGAGAGGAGGATCCGACTCCAGACAACACCGTAGAATGAGGCACAGCAAAACTTTGCCTTATAGAATTAATGTAAAGATTCTTTTTGATTTTATGTTAGCATGCTGTAGGAAAAAAAGAGTATTTTACTTGTGTTCATTGAAGACAGGGTCAGGCTTTTAGAGTTAAACAAAAGAAACACCTTTCTTCTTAGAATCTTTTTCTTAAAGAGCCATCCGTGCTTCATAATGGCATGTTAGTTTAATTCTCCATAATATGTATTGTTACCTGCATCAGGTCCATTCTCAAACAAAGGATTTCATATTAAATTTTGCAAAGGGAACAACTGAGCGCCCTCAACATTTCAAAAACTTACTACAGTATGCCAAATGAGAGGATTTTTTTTTTCAAATCTTATTTTTCCAGGTGCTAGAGAATCACATTCAAGGTGTGGTTGAGCATCGGTGAATAAAACAGGCAAACATTTAAAGAAATGGAAAAAAACCCCCAGCTTTGCATTTTTAATTAATTAATTAAAAGGATTGTAAATGCCAGCATGTTAATTTGCATTGCACCTGCAAACCAACCCAGATTTTGCCTGCCCTTTCTTTGAATATTAATTCCCTCCGCCCTACATCTCCTTCTAATGCTTAGAATGCCTCTCCTGCAAACATATTAGTAAAGAGTAAATATTGAATCTAAGACAAAACTCGCGGCTTCAGCTTTCACTGTACACAGAATAAGATTTAAAGGAGGATTTAGGTTTCCAAGGCTTCTAATTAAGTAGTGATAATCAGGCTTTCGGCTGAGGGTCACTTCCTGAGAGTAATTTGAGTTATTAAAATGCATGTTTTTATTTGTTCTGCTTTGCGAGCTAAAACTGATCCCTTTTAATATAGCAGCTAATATGCAAATTGGTGTTTCATTACATTATGCAATTTATGGCAATCTTCTCTAATTTACAGAAAGGGCAAGAGACTGACCTTGTCATTCAACTCCCCCCCTCCCCCTAGCTAATCTAATTATATGGATTTTCTTATGAAACTTAGAAAGTGTGCCCGTACTATCAAGAATGTGACAAACGGGATTTCTGTCTACTTCTCTGTTTCCCTAAGATGCCCTTTGGCTTGGGTTGAATCCCATGGCGGAGAAGATATTTCAGGAAATGTTGTTCCCCAAACACAGAAAAACAAACCTTTTCTGATTCTTGTATGCAACGTGGGCACTGTGGACAAACATTTCAAATCCATGAACGGAACCACTTGCTGCAATAAGCAAAAAAGATCAGAAATAAAAGTATCTAATGAAAAAGGCTAATCCTACCGTGTATGATTGCTACTGTTTTAAAGGTCATTTGGTAGGCCGTCCCTTGAGAATCTATATGAGAATTTGGGATTCCTTTATCAATGTATGCACGTTCCTTCTGCAATATATATACAGTATGCAATCACCAGGAATCCTAATTTTTAAAATCTTTTTCTTATCCCTTCAGTAATTAGAAGATTATTAGATTGCCGCTTCAATTCTACTTGCTTCGCTTCTTACATTATTGGACTTTCATTTCCATACCGAAATAATATATTTATGTAATATATATGGAATTGTATCAGAAAGCAGTGTTTTGTGTTTGTAAAAATAGGTTTTTCTCCCCCTATCACTAACAGAACAACTTGTCTCTTGGAAAGTTCAGTAAAGGATAATGAACAATCTTTTAAATTTTTTTTAAAAAAACTCTGCTGCTCTATAATCTAGTACAGAAGCTTTGCAACACTAATATTTCCATTTGCCTCTGTTGGTAAATGCTTGCTTAGAATAGGAATGTAAGATCATACGTATGCATATGTAAGCTTAACTTATTTTTTTTAAAAAAGATTTTATTATATTGTTGGAATCGATACCTTCTGCTGTGAGTGGTCATGATTTATTTATTTATTTATTGGATTTGTATGCCGCCCCTCTCCGCAGACTCGGGGCGGCTAACAACAGTAGTACAAAACAGCATGTAAATTCAATACAAAAACAGCTAAAAAACCCTTATTTGTAAAAACCAAACATACATACAAACAAACAAACAAACATACCATGCATAAATTGTAAAGGCCTAGGGGGAAAGAATATCTCAGTTTCCCCATGCCTGACGACAGAGGTGGGTTTTAAGGAGCTTACGAAAGGCAAGGAGGGTGGGGGCAACTCTGATATCTGGGAGGAGTTGGTTCCATAGGGTCGGGGCTGCCACAGAGAAGGCTCTTCCCCTGGGTCCCGCCAAACGACATTGTGTAGTCGACGGGACCCGGAGAAGGCCAACTCTGTGGGACCTAACTGGTCGCTGGGATTCGTGCGGCAGAAGGCGGTCCCGGAGATATTCTGGTCCAATGCCATGAAGGGCTTTATAGGTCATAACCTGAGGAGGATGAGCCAGGGTCATCTTTGTACCCTGGGCCAGTGGTGTTGCCAGCTGATGCAGAGAGTGAGAGTGAGGGAGAAATAGACCTAGATAAACCTGAAGGACCCTGTAGGGTCTGACTTAGAGGAGGAAGAGGAAAAAGGAGGGGGAAGAGGAGGAAGACCATGAGCCTTTGTTAGTTGCCTGCTTTAGAAGACTAAGAAAAAGACAAGAGTACTTGTGTGGGAAAAGGAAGTAGCCTGTAGTGTTTTTTTACTCTAGGGAATTGATGACCACTCCCCATAGGCATAGTTCCCTCTAAGCTGAGCAGTGAGCAATCGCTCACTTAAAAATCATCATCAACTCAGAGTTTTCCAAACCTGCCCAGAAGCCGAGAGGGTAAGAGTGAGAGGGAAGGAGAGAGAGAGGAAGAGAGGAAGAGAGAGAAACAGATAGAAAAAAGAGAGGAAGGAAAAGAGAAAGAAAAAGAATGGGAGTAAGGAAGAGAGAAAGAAAATCAAAATCTAGTTTGAAACTAGCTCAACTATTTAAGTGGCATTTTGATATTGATAGAGTTGCTCTATTATGAGCTCACTGTTATAGACACACAGTACAGTATTTTATTTTGAAATTCTCTGAGGCAAAACAGGGTGGGTTTTTTATTTGTTTGTTTGTTTGTTTGTTTATTTATTTATTATTTCTGTGCCGCCCAGTCCTGAAGGGACTGCCGCTCAGACACTATACTTTTCCGCCCACCCCCCAAAAATATTAGAGGGAACACTGCCCATAGGTATATAAGGGTGGCTGATGGGAAATTTGGGGGGGAGTTTCAACATTTTGTTCTGAAGCCAGTTGATGTTTGGGGTTCCAGCCATGTTACGCTGTTATTTCTCTGGTAAAATCCTTGGAGTAAAATTGCCCTGTCTGCAGAGAGGCTGGAAAGTTGTAAGATTAAATTAATGGATATGGATGCTGTAGACCGGGGAGAAAAATAATGTAAATCATCTTCTTCTTTTAATGACCCCATAATCTCTTGAGGGGTGGAGTCTGGGCTACTGAATGGAGCTGAGTGTGTACTGGCTGGGTGACCTTCCTGTTGCCAATGCAGAGTTTAGTTCAGCAGATATATTCCCATTATGTCCAGAGAGAGAAATATCTGCCTCTATACCACATCTGGAGTGCTGCATCCAGTTCTGGTCACCACACTTCAAAAGAGACATTGAAACTCTGGAGAAGGTGCAGAAAAGAGCAACCAAAATGATTAGGGGACTTGAAACCAAGACTTACAAAGAGAGATTGCGGGAACTGAGCATGGATAGCCTTGAGAAAAGGAGGGCCAGAGGGGACATGATAGCTGTATATAGGGTTGCCACAGAGAGAAGGGGGCTACTCTATTCTCCAGAGCACCAGAGGGACGGACGAGGAACAATGTCTGGAAGCTGACCAAGAAGAGATTCAATCTAGAAGTAAGGAAGAACTTCCTGATGGTCAGAGTGGTCAACCAGTGGAACAACCTGCCTGCGGAGATTGTGAACTCCCCAACTCTGGACACTTTCAAAAGGAAATTGGACTGCCATTTGGCTGGGGTGCTTTAGGATTCCTGCTCAGGCAGGGGGTTGGACTTGATGACCTGCATGGTCCCTTTCAACTCTAACAATAAATAAATAAATGAATGAATGAATGAATGAATGAATGAATGAATGAATGAATAAATAAATAAATAAATAAATAAATAAATAAATAAATAAGTAGGATCGAACTCACAGCCTTCTGATTGTGAGGCAAGGGCTCCACCTCTGTAATTCATTGGAGGGGATTTGGGTTAAGAAGGTTGACCCAAATAGAGACGTTCTTGCTAAACTATAGGCTATTTGGTCAGGTTGTCTTATTTGTGACTGTTATGTAGATGTTGGGTGGTTCAGGGTGAGGAATTTGTGGTGGGTGGGGCACTTTTTGGGGGGGGGGGTTGGTCTCTAGCATCATGTGACTTTCGTGGTATGTGTATACTGTGTATACACATACAATGACAATAAAGTATTTATTTATTTATTTATCATGTGTAGGACACTTCCTTTGAAATGCTATGTGACCAGGCAAATGCACAGTAGGACAAATGTGAAAAAAGGGTAGGATGATGGTGTGTGTGTGTGTTTCATAATGGTTCAAGAATTTCTCTTTTCAGTGAAGTAGAAGTGAAGGAATTTTAATTTCTCTAGGATCTTTGGCAGCTTGGAGTAACCAGTCATTCTTTGCTCCTTGTTCGTCTTGTTCTCAAGGTTCAAGATTTTTATTGCTTCAGAGGAAGTAAAGTAAGGAAAGAATAGTTCTATAGAAATGCCTTTTAAAAAGATAAAATCTACTACCTGCCTGTCCTAGATGAAAAGATTTAGTGACTTTCAGCAGATGTAAGGTATCTACTTTAGACTTACATTTAATTTAGATTTAGTGACTTTCAGCTGATATATCTGCTGAATATGTGCATGCATGTGCCCATATACACAAATTTTGTCGGTGACTTATATTCTATAAGTGACAGAGAAAATTTGTGTATATCGACACATGCCTGCCTGCACATACTCACACTGTTCTTGGAAAATGGAAAATGAACAAATGTGCATGTGTATGTAAACTTTTGTATATTACAATCTCTATGTACAACAAACTCACTCAAAAACATACATATATTTATTTTCAGGATTCATTGAAGATGAATGATATTTGAAATAAAAAAGAAGCACACTTGCCAGTGTGTGTGTGTGAGTATAGATATATGTACGCACACACACACACACACACACACATGTTTCCCCGATTATAAGACTCTGTTTCATATTTTTTGAACCCTAAAATAAGCACTTGACCGTACTGCCATGCACTCGAAAGCCCGATTGGGCTTATTATCAGGGGATGTGTTATATATATGTGTGTGTGTGTATACATACAGTATTCCCTCAATTTTTGCGGGTTCAAACTTCGCGAAAAGTCTATACCACGGTTTTTCAAAAATATTAATAAAAAAATACTTCACTGTTTCCCCCCCTATACCACGGTGTTTCCTGCCCGATGATGTCATATGTCATCGCCAAACTTTTGTCCACCTTTAATAAATATTTTTTAAATAAACTTTAATAAATAAACATGGTGAGTAATAATCTAAATGGTTGTTAAGGGAATGGGAAATTATAATTTAGCGGTTTAAAGTGTTAAGGGAAGGCTTGTGATACTTTTCATAGCAAAAAATAGTGTATTTACTTCCTCATCTCTACTTCGCGGAAATTCGACTTTCGCGGGCGGTCTCGGAACGCATCCCCCATGAAAATTAAAGGAATACTGTACATACATACGTACAGAGAGACAGACAGAGAGAGAGAGAGGAGAAGATCCTGTAATCCAGAGGTTAAAGCTGCTGCCTTGCAAGGCAGACCCCACAGGTTCAAATCTCGGTAAGGGTATGGCTAGCTGAAGAGAGCAAAAGAGCTCGAAATAGATCTATATTAGTCTCCTTTCCTTTTCATTATTAGCAAAAATATGTTATACACATACACATACACACACACATTCGTACATATATGTAACTTATTTTTTGCTGATAAGTGAAAAGGAAGGGAGACTAGTATAGATCTATTTTGAGCTTATTATGTTCTCATCAGCTAGCTATACACCCCCCTCCCTAGGCATACTCATCTGCATCTTCAGTATATCTCATTTTAGCTCTGTTATATATTGCTGTTTGTGTGATGGATGATTATGTAAATATAGAAAAAAAAACAGCATTTGTGTTTTTGGACTTAAATGGGTGAAGGATAAACTACTTAAGATGCTGATTTTATCCAAATGGTCTATTGATACCTGCCATTTTAAAAAGACATTTGCAAAATTATTCGTGTTCACACCTGCACAAACCTGTTATAGGATAAGCAGAATTTAATGGTGTGAATCTTTTTTAGAGTGGTTGATTTGTTTCTTGCCTGGCAGATTTATTGTTATACAAATCAAAGAGCAATATTCATGAGATTCCTCATAGAGTACATTCAATGCCTTTAAATGTCAGGAACAGGATTTTGTAAATGAATAACTGGGAGTTGCTTTTACAAGACAACCCAAACCCAACCCAAGCCAGCCCAGCTTAACCCAGCCCAGCCCAGCCCAAGCCAGCCCAGCCCAGCCCAGCCCAGCCCAAGCCAGCCCAGCCCAGCTCAATCCAACCCAACCCAACCCAACCCAACGCAACCCAATGCAACCCAACACAACCCAATTCCTAACAAAATGAAACCAAACCCATAACCAAGCTAAACCAACTGAAAAGGCTGTGGCATGTCTTATGGAAGATATGTTCTAGAAGGACCATTGTATGAGTGTTGTTTTAGTCATGGCAAAGCAAGAAAGAAATATTTGTTCACACGATGCCCACCGCTGTTGGAAAATTTTCTTTGTTTGTTTGTGGTAACATTTCAAGCAGCATGAAGACCAATAGGTACTGGGAGGTTTCAATGTGCAACAGTGATATAATTTTGCAAGGGAGGTTAAGATCAGTGATTAGGGGTAAGTGAATAGCTTACAATAATTGCCCGGGAAAATTAATAGCTTAGGGTCAGGGATTGTGGATAACTATGGCACCACCTCTGTTGGCATTGTGGCTGGCCACAGGTGAGGGAGATGGAAGATTGCCTGTGTGGTCTCCATGCTAAAAGAGTGAAGGAAAGTATTCAATTGGTCAGTGCTTAATAATAACAATAACGATAACGACAACAATAATAATATTTTCTGATTCTTCACAGGCGTCATCTGCCCTCCGTTGGAGGCTGGTTTGGAATGAGGACTTTCTTCACTTCCAGCAGTTCAAAGATAGAATTCATTGCAGCAGAACATTTGCAAGATGGCTCTGCAGCCATTTTCAATTTAAACCAATTTCTGATTTTTTAGCAATGAACTTTTCATTGTTTTTTTTAAAGTAGTCCATTCATCTCTTAACTCTGAATGGTTTATTATGCAAAATTGCAAAGCGAAGCAAAATCATGCATATTTAAAAAAATGCCCGGGAGCCAAATTCTTTAAACTTTTTTTTCTGTTTAAGTTCTTCATCTGCGCTAAAAATGTAATAGCTAATTCCTTGTTTTAGTTTTGTGTTATGTGGAAACGCATTTTAACCAATGAGATACACCTCTCTATTCCATTGTTCAATTACAATAAAATGTTTTTTACTCCTGGAATCGAGAACCTATTTTGCCAGAACTTTATCCGAAGTCTCTTGCCGGTTTGACCAGACTCTTACAGATGATGTTCTATGAGATTTCCAAGGACAGTGAGAGATAGCTCCTTCTTAAACCATCAGGTGGCCATCGGCATGTTAAACTACATCTGGAAACAAACATAAATTAAACCAGTTCTCAAAGTGGAGATGTTGCAGGAACAAGCTGCCTGGCGCAATGGTTAGAGTGTAGCACTGCAGGCTACTTCAGCTAACTGCTAGCTGTAGTTCAGCAGTTCAAATCTCACCACTGGCTCAAGGTTGACTCAACCTTCCATCCTTCCGAGATGGGTAAAATGAGGACCCAGATTGTTGGGTGCAATATGCTGACTCTGTAAACCGCTCAGAGAGGGTTATAAAAGCACTATGAAGTAGTATATAAGTCTAAATGCTATTGCTATTGCTACTGTTTACTACATTTTGGCCTAGTTGGAGTTTTGGGTGGTTTTCAAAGGTAATTCCATATAAGATGTATTGTAATGATATAAACAACAAGTGGCCAGGCCATGGGTGACTTATTATTCCTGATTAAGAAAAATCTGTAAGTGTCACATAAAAATCGATTAATGCGAAAGGTCTTCTGATTCATAGATATCACCTGTTGTTCAAGCAGGACTCTCAAATTCTTTTTTAGTTAAGGAGGGAAGTGTTTTTAATAGGAAAGTGAACACAAGAACAAGGGGACACAATCTGAAGTTAGTTGGGGGAAAGATCAAAAGCAACATCTTCGGAGAGGGGCGGCATACAAATCTAAATAATAAATAATAAATAAATAAATAAAACATGAGAAAATATTATTTTACTGAAAGAGTAGTAGATCCTTAGAACAAACTTCCAGCAGACGTGGTAGATAAATCAACGGTAACTGAATTTAAACATGCCTGGGATAAACATATATCCATCCTAAGATAAAATACAGAAAATAGTATAAGAGCAGACTAGATGGACCATAAGGTCTTTTTCTGCCGTCAGACTGCTATGTTTCTATGTTAATACTCAACAAAGCAAGTAATGGGTATTAAAACCCATGTAAAAGGTGGGAAAAAACCCCACCCAGAAACCTTGAGAAGTGCCCTTGTTATCAAGAAGTCAAGGGAACTACATTAAGAAATAGTTTTGCAATTTTGATTGTGATACGTTGTTGATGAGTAATTTTCCAATTATTGCATGTGAACATTAAAATCTCTTTACATTTGTGTTCTCCCTCCTATTTTTAAAAGCTGATTGTTCAGTGTCTTATTCTTTGAACAGTATTTTTGATTTTATTCAGATTATGTCATATCAAAATCTTTCACAAACCTATTTGTTCTAGGGCAGTGATGGCGGACCTTTTTTTCCTCGGGTGCCGAAAGAGTGTGGGCGGGTTCTAGCGCGCATGTGTGAGTGCCCACACCCATAATTCAATGCCTGGGGATGACGTAAACAGCTTCCCCTGCCCCCCAGAGGCCTCTGGGGGCCTGTTTCCCAACTTCTGGTGGTTTCAGTAGGCTCGTGTTTTGCCCTCCCCAGGCTCCAAAAGCTTCCCTAGAATCGGGGGAGGGTAAAAACACGCTCCCCCCCCCGAGGCTCTCTGGAAGCCAAAATCACCCTGCCAGAGCCTCTGTGCAAGCCAAAAATCAGCTGGCTGGCATACACATGGATGTTGGAGCTGAGCTAGGGCAATGGCATGTTGGAGCTAAGCTAGGGATATGGCTCTGCGTGCCAGCTGTGGCACCCGTGCTATAGGTTCGCCATCACTGTTCTAGGGTTATAAATTACTGCCCATTGGAGGCATGAAATAAAATAGTGTTTTAAGAAAATTTATTTTAAACATCACTTTCTGTATTCCCTCCCCATCATAAGATTGACAAATACTATATATTCACTTACAGAAATACACTTTCCCAAAGCAACTGATAGAATTTTGTTCAAATTTTTGAGAGAACAAATATTTGCCTCTTGGCAAAGCATGGGCCTTATTTCCCCAAAGCGAACATTTAATATGGCTAGTCTTTGTGTGAAAACCCCAGTGTAAGTGGCTTTGCGAGGTTAATTGTGACAGGACCTACAAAAGCTTGGTGGAATTTAATGGAGGTATTTTCCCAATAGTTCTACCCACAGGAGGCCTGTGTTGTACCAGGTTCATAGCTCATTATCATTTTGTTTTTACATCATTTGTCCTGGGAGAATAAAAATCCAGAACAGCTTTACTACAACAAATAAAAGATTATAGTCAAAACACATGTTAGGATCTGAACTTCTTTTATATACTGCTTCAATTTGTTCCTACTTTTTAAACAATAAAATAATCTCTAATAAAGGCTTGGTTCAGATCTTGTGTGAACAAAAATGTGGTTCATCTAGTTTGGGCTTAACAATATGGTCTGACTCCTGCTGATGTAATACTGTATATAAATTGTGTTAATGGTTAGCACTGGTTGTGTAATTTTGATTGTTTTAATGATAGTGGGGTTTTAGCCATAATTTTAAATTATTAGATTTGTATTGCATTATTTATTGTTGTTATGAGCCCCCCTGAGTCTTCAGAAAGGGGCGGCATGCAAGTCTAATAAATTATTATTATTATTATTTGAAGTTGAACCCAGTTGATAATGACTTGCTGTACAAATTATGATTTAAGAACATCTGAGATTAACATTACATGGGAATGTAGCAAGTGTTAAATTGAGTGAGAACAATTAGTCAAATAACTTGCCTCCAGAAGTTGTGGGTATTCCAACACTGGAAGTTTTAAATAAGAGATTGGACAACCATTTGCCTGAAATGATAAAGTGAAAAATGCCTGAAAAATGGGTTGGATTAGAAGATCCCCCTGAAAGCCCTTTCTAACTCTGTTGTTCTATTCTGCTCAAGAAAATCTAGAAAATACCTTGAGGTAGAGATTTTATACTGCAAACATTTTACCGTCTTTTATTGGCTCTGCAAGAGGCTATAACTTATTTTCAAAAAGACAAAAATGCTTTTCAAGCATTGATCTGATATGGAACTTGCAAATAAAATTCTAAAAGTTGATACTCTATCAAAATCTTCTTCTGACCATAATTAAGTTCTTTTGATACTTAGAAAAAAGAGTTTGCACTGTAGATAGAGATTAAATGAATCTATTTTGCAAAAAGCAATAATTGTATTTGTATTTTAACTGTATATTAAAAATTTTAACCAAAACAAAATTTTCACTCCAAACTTTTAACTCTGAAAGGATGAATGTTAGTCTTATTTTCTTCTGTATGTACTTTTAAAAAAATTCTAAACCATTTTCATCTTGTTTATAAAGACTCTTGTGGATTTTACTAAGTTTTTTTAAAAAAAGCATAAACAAACTTCCCCAAAGATAAAAATAATTATTTTCATGTTTTCCTACCTGGTAAGGATAATTCATTTCCTTCCCCATAATGTAGAAGTTAGTTTATAGTTTCACATTAAAATAATACAGCATAATATCAAAATACAGGAAAACACTAACTCCAGATACCAGATAGAAAATGGGAAAGAAGAATAGGCTACTTAATATAATAAGTTATATACAGCTACTTAATTTGTGTTACTTACCTTAAATAATAAAATTGATATAGATTACTTTCTATCTATTCTCAGTGTGGTCCTACCTCAACAGCTACAAGATGATGATCATGATGAAAAAGACACATTTTAGTGTCATACTAATTAATGACTTAAAGCATCTTCTACACATTTTGTTGAACAGATATAACACTATGGGGAACAGTGAATTCTGTATACGGAACTCACTCATTTTCTGGGTTTGTACAATATACAGAATCATTAAGCAACCAACCAGGTTGAATCCCCAACAACCCCCCCCCCCAACCAGATATACTTGAGCAAGATAAGAGCAAGCTAATGAAAAATATGCACCAATCAATCAATTAATTAATTAAGTTTGTTTGCTGTCCATCCCATAGCCTTTATATTATCGTGCCTTTTCTGCTGCAGAAAAATTAACCAGAGTCCAAATGAATCAAGCTTGGCTTGGATTGTTGTCCCAATCCAACCACTTGATCATTATGTGGCCTAGTTAAACATGTTTCATGAGATCAGAAGCAGGAGAACTATCAGCAGTGAGTAAAAATAAAGTGATGGCAACTACTTCTCCTCAGGAAAGTGGCAGCTTCTTCTCCGCAGGGAGAAGCATAGGAGCTGTGAGCTTTAATGGGAAAAATAAGTCTCAAGTAAACCGTAATTGGTCCCTCTCTACCACATTCATAACAATTGGCCCCAGGCCTGATTCATTTCTACTTGCTTCCAAAGCTGATACAGCTTCTCTACTGAGCAATGTATACAGGAATCAAACTGCAGAGTCCAAAACAATATCCAGAAAGAAACATAGGAAATGCATTTTGGAATATAAGTGCAAAAGACAGTGGGACTTTTGGCATGTTGGCATTCGCATTTCATGTGAATTATGTGTGATCAAGACCTAGCAGCAAAGGGATAAAACTCTAGAGCAGACCCCTCCTTATTTAGTCTGGCATAATCCTTGCAAATCCAATGAAATTTTCTCCCCCTAAATACAGGCCACTGAGAATGAAAATATCCACTCTTCCTGATAAAATAAAATGTTCAATGCTGAAGAAAATGATCTCATCCCTTAAATCAGAAGTAGCAATTGTTCTATGACTGAGAATCAGATTTTTACTCCCCTTTTCCCCAAGACTGAGGTCTACAGGTAAATGACGATTTTATGATAATGTCACTAGAAAGATCACATCCAGAATTTGGGAGGAGGGGTTCCCATTTTGAGTGAGATTGAGATATGAACGTCTATTTTATTAGATTATAACTGGGGAGGGGGGCGGCGGAAATCACACCATTCTTAGGTTGCAGTTGGCTACCGAAGTTCACTGGTTTTCAGAGATTCTTTGACTGCTATAAAAATGAGACATTTTCTGCATTTCAGATCAATATGTTGTTGTATCATCTCCTCCTACCATGTACAGTGTTCCCTCGATTTTCACGGGTCCAAACTTCGCAAAAAGTCTATGCCATGGTTTTTCAAAAATATTAATTAAAAATACTTTGCGGTTTTTCCCCCTATACCATGGTTTTTTCCGCCCAATGACATAATATGTCATCGCCAAACTTTCATCCGCCTTTAATAAATATTTTTTTAATAAACTTTAATAAATAAACATAGTGAATAATAATTGAAATGGTTGCTAAAGGAATGGGAAATTGTAATTTCGGGGTTTAAAGTGTTAAGGGAAGGCTTGTGATACTGTTCATAGCCAAAAATAGTATATTTACTTCTGCATCTCTACTCCGTGGAAATTCGACTTTCACAAGTGGTCTCGGAACGCATCCTCCGTGAAAATCAAGGGAACGCTGTACATATTTTTATCCAATATTTTTTAGCTTTTACACATGTCCACCTCATATGCTAATAAGACCCTGGTATCTGGTGACATTTTCAACATTTCACTAATTAATCTTGAAACATCTTTGCCAACCTTATAAAAATAAGGGATTTTACCAGAAACCTATAGTAGAGAAAATGTATACTTTATGTGATAATTGTAGCTAGGACTGTATTTGCACAAAATTGGAAAAATGAAGATATCCCTACAGATGAGAATGTGATTAGGAAAATATTAGAATGTGCAGAAATGAATAGATCCATGCTTGAAATTAAAGAGAAGGAACAATCTGATTATAATATATGGGAATTATTTTATCAATGGTTAGAAAATAAATATGAAAAGTGAAAAAAAAAGCAGAAGAGTAAAAGAGGGAAAACGTTTTGACAAAGTTAAATAAGTTAAAAAGAAGATTGTTATAGTATTAGGTATGGTATATACAGTATTAGTATTAAGTTAAATGTGGCTGTAAATTCTAATTGTTATTGTATAAAATTTTTGCACAAAATATATGTACCCAGACGATACACTGTTTAATGGAAGATGATGTTTGAATTTTAAAAAAGGTGGTGCTTGCATGCCCACCTCAAAAACACCAAGAAAACAATAGTCTACAGCTGATTTTGTAAAATCCTCTGAGCTGAGTCCTGCTCTAAATAAGATGCTATGCACAAAGTAATATTCGATACAGTTTCAATTCAGCTATTTTCTAAAAGCAGGTTTCCCTGGTCCAGTCATGCAAGCTGTAGCTATAGTTCCACATGGATGGGACCTCCTCCTGTGCCATTGTCTTCTTGAAGATAGCTAGTGAAGGGCTGCAATTTTTTAAATTACCTCACTGTGGGTGTGGCTTGCCGGCCATGTGACCAGGTGGGAGTAGCTTGATGATCATGCGAGGGGGGGGCTTAAAAGTCATGTGACTGGCTTAGAGGTGGCCAACTTGATGTCATTCATGTCAAGGGTTAAGATTAGGGTTAGGGTACCTGGCCTTTCCTTGCCTCAAAGAGATACAATTTCCCTATTTATTTTTGATTTATTTGATTTATTTAATTTTTATCCTGTCCTTCTCCTTAGACTCAGGGCAGATTACAACATGTTAGCAATAGCACTTTTTAACAGAGCCAGCATATTGCCCCCACAATCCGGGTCCTCATTTTACCCACCTCGGAAGGATGGAAGTCTGAGTCAACCTTGAGCCGGTGATGAGATTTGAACCACTGACCTACAGATCTACAGTCAGCTTCAGTGGCCTGGAGTACAGCACTCTACCTGATGCACCACCCCAGCTCTTCTATTTACTATTACTGAACATCCAAAATATACTATTTAATTCTTTGTATATATGCCATATGTGTACGTACATAATACACACAGGTACACAAAAATATACATTATCTACTATATAAACCGTATGTGTATGTACACAGACACACAGACACACAGACACACAGACACACAGACACACAGACACACAGACACACAGACACACAGACACACAGACACACAGACACACAGACACACAGACACACAGACACACAGACACACAGACACACAGACACGCAGACACGCAGACACGCAGACACGCAGACACGCAGACACGCAGACACGCAGACACACAGACACACACAGCTTTTCTAAAATTATACAAATTCAACCTCATTTACTCTGATAGGAAAATCATACCCAGAGCCCAGAAGGGAAAAAAAGAAAAAAAAATCAATTTTTTTCTACCGGTTTTGCGTACCTGACCATACCCGTAGGAGCCCATCACTGAAGATAGCATTGAGGGAGTTGGGGGTTGGTAGGATGGAGAGATGTTCCAGCATCAGGACAAGGTCGGTATTGACTTGATGATCACTGTCTCTGCATTTCTCTTCATGGCTAAACAAGCTCTACAGGACAACGGCATGATGCATTGTGTAATGGCCTCTTTACTTGGATAAATGATGCAGAAAACACATTTCATAGTTTAAACTTTTAAATCCATTTAATCTCCGCCTCACCCTCTTTTTATTCTTCTAAGGAAAGTCATCAATGGGAGGGGAAGGAGCTGTTTGCAAGTATTCTCTGTCCAGAATATATGTATATTACCTTCACCTCCTGTGGCATATCTGCAGCCTTGCTTGTTATCTACCTCAAGCTTCCCATTAACTGAATCCCTGGTGGAAAGCCGTTTCCCTACATTATATTGTAATGCTCTTGTTAATGATAAATTGATGAAGAGCTGCTTTTTTAGATTAGGTGAGTGGTCCTTTGATAATGGGGTTGGAATCAGGCCAGGGGTTTTAAACTACTT
The DNA here is from genome assembly GCF_031021105.1 of Erythrolamprus reginae. Classification (NCBI taxonomy): domain Eukaryota; kingdom Metazoa; phylum Chordata; class Lepidosauria; order Squamata; family Dipsadidae; genus Erythrolamprus; species Erythrolamprus reginae. Next base: position 126,473,356 of record NC_091952.1, on the reverse strand, counting down.
TGCCTGGAGGGTGAGAATCAGCTAAAATATTCCTTTCTTGTGTTCTGCTAGCGAAACAGTCCAAGAATTTCAGCTTTTTAATTTTAACTAGCTGTTTCAGACTTAGTTTACACTGTCAATATTTTTAAAGGCTGTCTTTATCCTGTCCTGGAACTCTAATAAATTATGAACAGAAAGTGTTTCTCATTTAATTAGCATGCTCAGCACCATCAAAATGTAATATTTTTGCAATATATCTTTTGTAATATAGCTGAATCACTTGGTTTTGTTACAAATGTCAAAAGATCAGAAGCAAAATAATTTTTTCTTCAGTGTTCCAAATTGGAAGCCCTTTTGAATAGCATTTCTTTTAAAGTTGCATTGTCTGTGATTTGCTTACAATGCCTCTGTTCCAAATTAGGCAGAATATCTACAATTAGCTATAAATCAATAATTTTATTTTCCTTTGTCTTTGAGAAAATCTGGGGTTAAGACCCCATTCTTGTAGTTGTCCTTACAGCTATGGGAATAATCTTGTAAAAAACAAACAAACAAAGATTGGTCAAAACTCCATGTTGGGGAAAACAGAGAGAGTTCTGATGCTTTCCATCGAATGCTGGCTGGGGAATTCTGGGAGTTGAAGTCCAGATCTCTTCAAGTTGCCAAGGTTGGGAAACACTGCTCTAGACTCTATATCAACAACATGGTACATTTATTTCTGACTTCCCTACTTTTCACTTAAAGCATATTCCAGAATTATCCAACAATTTGGTATCAACTGAATAGTATTGAGTTACACCCATCTTATGCTTCAATTACATCTGAGTCATGCTTGATGTTATCACTGACTAGTGAGAAGATGGTCAGAATATGTCATATCTGAATGCATCTGTGAGAGGGGATATCTTTTATGCTCCGCTTCACCATAGTTCCCTCTAAGCTGAGCAGTGAGCAATCGCTTACTTAAAAATTATCATCAACTCAGACTTTTCCAAACCTGCCCAGAAGCCGAGAGGGAAAGAGTGAGAGGGAAGGAGAGAGAGAGGAAGAGAGAGAAACAGATAGAAAAAAGAGAGGAAGGAAAAGAAAAAGAATGGGAGTAAGGAAGGGAGAAAGAAAATCAAAATCTAGTTTGAAACTAGCTCAACTATTTAAGTGGCATTTTGATATTGATAGAGTTGCCCTATTATGAGCTCACTGTTATAGACACACAGTACAGTATTTTATTTTGAAATTCTCTGAGGCAAAACAGGGTGGGTTTTTTATTTGTTTGTTTGTTTGTTTGTTTGTTTGTTTATTTATTTATTTATTTATTTATTTATTTATTATTTCTGTGCCGCCCAGTCCCGAAGGGACTGCCGCTCAGACACTATACTTTTCCGCCCATGCCCCCAAAAAATTAGAGGGAACACTGCGCTTCACAGTGCTTTACAGCTCCCTCTAAGTGGTTTTACGGAGAGTAAGAATATTGCCCCCAACAATCTGGGTCCTCATTTTACCAACCTTGGAAGGATGGAAGGCTGAGTCAACCTTGAGCCTACTGAGATTCGATCTGCCAAACTGCTGGCAGCTGGTGATCAGCAGAAGTAGCTTGCAGTACTGCACTCTAACCACTGCACCTCCGAGGCTCTCTCGGTGCTTGACTGTATTTTGTCTTTCTAAAATTTATGTATAGAAAGCTCCTACAACATGGTAGACCCTGAGGGGATTTTCCTGTGGGGAAAATATTTTGGTCTGAAATCTAGATTTTCTAAGAAGCTTCTTAGATTCAGGTTTCCCTAAACATCCTTTCTGCAAAGTCATGTTCCCAACTCCCTGGAGTAATTTTTTAAATGCATCTATTGGAGCCTAAAAATCTCTTTTGGCCAGAGACTTTTCGTTTAGGCAAAATAGATCTGAAAATCAAAAAGGATTATTCTTATTTGATTCAGCACATAATTACGGCAATTAGAATAACTATAGCGCAAAACTGGAAAAAAGAAGAAATACCATCAGAGAGAGAAATGATTAAAAAGATTTATGATTGTGCGGAAATCGACAAATTGACTCAAGAGCTCAAAAACAAAGATGAATCAAGTTATGATGAAATTTGGGAAAAAATTTATACTTGGGTGGATAGCAGAAGAGATAATAGCTGTAAATAAAAATCCTACATTCCTAGAATTAACTTTATTTATAAAATTATGACATATAGTAATAATTTGACCTTGGTTTTACTAGAACTATAGAACAATCATACAATGACCGCTGATGTTACAGGCTGTATAAGTTCATAAAGAATGAACTGTTTAGATAACAGTTCAAATTGGAGGGGGGGTTATGTTGTGTTATGATTTGCTGTTTGTCTTATAAGACGTAAGTACAATACTTAAACAAATAAATAAGTATGTTGTAAAAGGATGGATTATCTTATTTTAATGTTTTAAGTCTCAAAATGGGTGAACAGTGCAGTCAGGCGGTAGGGAAAGCAAGTAGGAAGTTTGGCTGCATAGCTAGAAGTATAACAAGCAGAAAGAGGGAGATTATGATCCCGCTATATAGAGTGCTGGTGAGACCACATTTGGAATACTGTGTTCAGTTCTGGAGACCTCACCTACAAAAAGATATTGACAAAATTGAACGGGTCTACAAGAATGGTGGAAGGTCTTAAGCATAAAACGTATCAGAAAAGACTTAATGAACTCAATCTGTATAGTCTGGAGCAGTGATTTTCAACCTTTTTTGAGCCGCGGCACATTTTTTACATTTACGAAACCCTGGGGCACATTGAGAGGGGGGGGGGGGGGGCGCTAAAAAAGTTTGGACAAAAAAATTCTCTCTCTCTGTCTTCCTCCCCTTCACTCTATTTCTTTCTCCCTCCCTCTTTCTCTCCCTTCCTTCCTCTTTCTCTCTCTCTCTCCATCCCTCTTTCTTTCTCTTCCTTCCTTCCTCTCTTTTTTGCTCTCTTTCTCTCTCCCTCCCTCCCTCTATGTCTTTCTCTCTCTCTCCTTCCCTCCCTCTCTTGCTCTCTCTCTCTCTCTCTCTTTCTCTTGTTTTCTCTCTCTCTTTCTCTCTCGTTCTCTCTCTTTCTTTCTCTCTCTTTCTTTCTTTCTCTCTTTCTTTCTTTCTCTCTTTCTTTCTTTCTCTCTGAGCTTCGCGGCACACCTGACCATGTCTCGCGGCACACTAGTGTGCCACGGCACACTGGTTGAAAAACACTGGTCTGGAGGACAGAAGGAAAATGGGGGACATGATCAAAACATTTAAATATGTCAAAGGGTTAAATAAGGTCCAGGAGGGAAGTGTTTTTAATAGGAAAGTGAATACAAGAACAAGGGGACACAATCTGAAGTTAGTTGGGGGAAAGATCAAAAGCAACATGAGAAAATATTATTTTACTGAAAGAGTAGTAGATCCTTGGAACAAACTTCCAGCAGACGTGGTAGATAAATCCACAGTAACTGAATTTAAACATGCCTGGGATAAACATATATCCATCCTAAGATAAAATACAGGAAATAGTATAAGGGCAGACTAGATGGACCATGAGATCTTTTTCTGCCGTCAGACTTCTATGTTTCCATGTTTATACAATAAAATTTATTTAAAAAAAAGAAAAAGTTATAAAGACCAAATAGTGCTTCTGTTTTTGTAGAAAAAACTTGACTTTCTATAACTATAACAAGATGTAAAAGTGTGAATAAAAATGGGCATTTAAAAACCACACCGTTTACCGGACAAGGTTGCTTTTGCTCCTTAAAGAACTGGTCTGTGATATAGCTGCATTGTGCAATGTTCTTATTCTACTTCTTTAGCACGGAAAGATACATTGAATATGAAAAGCTATACATTAGGTGAAAATAAGACAATTTTGCTGAAAAACAGCTCTCGGAAACAAAAAAACCCTGGAAGATTTATTTTTTATTGAATATCTTGTCTTATAAATGTTAACTGTCATTACAAGGAAGAGAGTTCAAATATATAAATATTAGGTTTAGGCCTTGCAAAAAGCTGGAATGAAAGGCCTAACTGACACATTCACCGCACTGATATTTGTTTCAACCCAAAGAGAGAGAGAGAGAAAAAACGTGGCTTACTCCAAGTGCTTGTTAGAGGTACCTTCCTTTCAAGTTATATGGAGAGAGATGTCAGCTGTTTCCCATAAGTATATTTCTGCATTTGAATATATAAATGATAGTGTTATTTTACCCTGTGTAAGTTTCTCACTGACAGTTATGCTCAGATAACACCGTTCAAGAAAGCTGAAATGTTGATATAAATATCTGAAGAAAAATACTAATCACAGAATACATTGAACAAGACTTACTGATCTCGTATACCTGGAAAAAGATTTTCAAACAGACTTTGTCAGCTCAGCCTTGGCATTCCTTGTCAAACAAAAGCATGCCTAAAGACACATTTCAAAAGCAGACAATGCAGCGCTTGCTAACCTGCAGAAAATCGAAAAGGATCACGGAGCCGGAGAACAAACAGAATGGGTAAGCAACCAGAAATGGAACACAGCTCTGAAGCTCCCTGTTTCAGGAAGCCAACAATGTTTAAAGAAGCCTCCATCAATAATTGAATATGAGTAAGTAAAATTCCAGTATACTTTTTGCCGGTATTGTCTTAAGATTTGTAATAGAGAAATGAAATTATTGATTCAGTATCAGCAAGGTAAGGAGAGAAAAAAAATCCCCTACAAAAGGTTGTCATGAAATGTGGCTATTACTATTAATAGGAGGGTTGGGTGCATAGCCAGCCAGAGGTTCAGATAGGATCTAGCATTTTAATTTACCCGTCAAGTTCTTCTCAAGGACTTGGGTAAGGCAGACGTTATTGTTGGATGGTAATAATGTATCTTTTTCTTTTATGTACGCAGAGAGCATATGCACCAAGACAAATTCCTGTGTGCCCAATCACACTTGGCCAATAAAATTCTATTCTATTCTATTCTATTCTATTCTATTCTATTCTGGTATTGTTCCAAGTGAAACTGCCTTTTTATTTTATTTATTGTATTTATATGTCGCTCACTCCAAAAGGACTCCGAGCGGCTAACAATTAGAATAAATACAACAACAATAAAAACATTTAAAATCTAATAATAAAAATCAATAATAACAACAATATAAAAAAGCATACATACTTGCAATCAACCTAATTCCAGGCCTGCCGGAAAAGCCAAGTCTTAACAGCTTTCCGGAAGACTAGTAGGGTGGAGATAATGGAGATCTCTGGAGGCAGTTGGTTCCAAAGGGTTGGAACCACCACAGAGAAGGCTCTTCCTCAAGGTCCCACCAGCCGACATTGTTTGGCAGATGGGACCTGGAGAAGCCCGACTCTGTGGGCCCTTATTGGCCGCAGCGAGGTATGAGGGAGAAGGTGGCCTCGTAAATAGTCTGGCCCTGAGCCATTTAGGGCTCTTGCAATGGACTGGTGGTGATTTTGTCAATCCTGAGGGCATTCAGGTGATGTTCCAGATGTTCTGGGGCTGCATCCAAGGTGCAGGGGTGGACTTCAAAACTTTTAGCAAAAGATTCTCTGCCTGATTGCTGGTGGGCCTGGCCAAGATGGGCCTAGCTGGCCTCCTGCATCATGGTGGTGTGTGTGTGTGTGTTTGCCTTCCCTTTCAGGCAAGGGTTCCTCCTCTCCGGCACTCTTGGTCCATTCCTGGAGACCGGCGTGGGCATGTCAGCACAAGATTTGTCTTCTGCGCATGCGCCGTAAACAAAATCTCACATGAGGATGCTTGCATGCGGGAGATTTTGTCAATTTTCGGTGATTTCTTTGCTTCTGCATGCGCATGGAAGCAAAAAATGCCGAAAATTGGTAAAATCTTGCACACGCGAGCATCCTTGCACCAGATTTTACTTTTGGCACATGTACAGAAGCCGAATTTAAGACCTATGGATATTCACTCCCAGAATTCTCCAGCCAGCTATTCAATTATAACAGTTGGAGCCCAGAAGTCTTAAAGCTGCCAAGACAGGGCATCCCTAAGTAAACGGTGCTTTGTACAAATATTGTATTGAACGTATATGGCAGTGTACAATAATAAAAGTGTACACAGTGATGGGCTACCAAAAATTTTACTTTACTACTGTGGGTGTGGCTTATGCACAGTGATGGGCTCCTAAGGGAACGGTCAGGAATGCAGTTCCGGTAGGAAAATTTGGAGCTCCACCCCAGAGCACCCAATTTTCACTGAAAGATGTTGAAACAAAATGCATAAGCCACGCCCACAGTGAGGTAGTAAAAACATTTGGTAGCCCATCACCGCTTATGCATTTTGTTTCAACATCTTTCAGTGCAAATTGGGTGTTCTGGGGTGGAGCTCCATTTTCGCTACCCCACTGTGTCCCGTCCCCCATCTGGACAGTAGCCCACCCCTGATTATCTACTATATAAAGTGTATGTACACCCATCCACACACACAGCTCTTCTAAAATTATACACATTCAACCTCACTTACTGTGATAGGAAAAATATACCCAGAGCCCAGAAGGGAAAAAAGAAAAAAAAAACAATCAAGCTTTTGCTACCGGTATTGTGCACCTGACCGTACCCGTAGGAGCCCACCAATGAGTGTACAGCACGTATACTAAGAAAAGAAATTATGTTTGTTTTTTAAAATGTTTTCATGGTACCACAATTAGATGAAATGGATAGATATTTCTTTACCTAGGTATTCCCAGAATAAAAACTGTAGAACATACTTTATAATTTCTCAAGTTCAGATGTATTGGAAATGAAATAGATGTCCCTAGGTATCTATTCTTCATATTTACCGTTAAGATTGACTTTTTTCAGTTTCTGCTTTCAGGTCATTTTCTGCTATATTTTCTCCTTCATGTTAACATCTAGATCCCAAGCTTCTTGGAGCAACAATTCCGTCATTGCATTTTTGAAGTTAGCTAGAGAACTTCCTTTCCTTTGTATCCTTAATCTATGAGGATCATCTATGATCATCTTGTACTATGTCAAAGCAGCAGATCTTAACCAACGCATAAGAAATTAAGTGATAGTAGATTAGAAAAATGTTTCCTCAAGATCACCTCGAGGTTCAATTACTGCAATGCTCTCTACATGGGGCTACCTTTGAAAAGTGTTCGGAAACTTCAGATTGTGCAGAATGCGGCCGCGAGAGCCATCGTGGGGCTTCCTAGATTCGCCCACGTTTCTGCAACACTCCGCGACCTGCACTGGCTGCTGATCGGTTTCCAGTCACAATTCAAAGTGTTGGTAATGACCTTTAAAGCCCTACATGGCATTGGGCCAGAATACATCCGGAACCGCCTTCTACCGCACAAATCCCAGTAGCCGATAAGGTCCCACAGAGTTGGCCTTTTCCGGGTCCCGTCGACCAAACAATGTCATTTGGTGGGCCCCAGGGGAAGAGCCTTCTCTGTGGCGGCCCCGGCCCTCTGGAACCAACTCCCCCCAGAGATTAGAACAGCCCCCACCCTCCTTGTCTTTCGCAAATTACTCAAGACCCACCTTTGTCACCAGGCATGGGGGAGTTAGGATATTCCTTCCCCTAGGCCATTACAAGTTATGTATGGTATATTTGTGTGTATGTTTGGTTTTTATAATAAGGATTTTTAATTGTTTTATTAAATTGGATTGTTACATGTTGTTTTTTTATCATTGTTGTTAGCCGCCCCGAGTCTTCGGAGAGGGGCAGCATACAAATCCAATAAATAAAAATAAAATAAATAAAATAAAATAAATTGGACATTACTATGGATTCGCATCCATGATCACATCTCAAAACGAATCCTTAATACCTCACCCCCCGAAAAAATCTGGAGATGCTAAAAACTACTGTTTGGTACCAGGTTAGTACTTTTCAGAACAATCGACACCACAACTCCACTCAATAAACTGTTTTTCCATTCATTACCAGCTCTTGATTCCAGAGCTAAAATAAACTAATCTCTCATTATTCAAAAGTTCTAGATTCATTTAGCACTTCCAAAAGAACTGATAAACAATTACATATATTGAGACAAATTCACACCAAAACAATTAATTAATCATGCATTTTGTGAATGACTAAAGTGCCCAGCTCTTGGCTATATCCCCAAAAAAACATATTCACATTCCTACAACAGAAAGTGATACAGTGATACCTTGTCTTACAAACCCCTCGGCATACAAACTTTTCAAGATACAAATCCGGGGTTTAAGATTTTTTTGCTCCTTCCAAGCTATTTTCACCTTAGAAACCCAAGCCGCCACCACTGGGATGCCCTACCTCCGGACTTCTGTTGCCAGCGAAGCACACATTTTTGCACTGCTGGGATTTCCCTGAGGCTCCCTCCATGGGAAACACTACCTTTGGACTTCTGTGTTTTTGCGATGCTGCAGGGGAATCCCAGCAGTGCAAAAATGGGCGCTTCGCTGGCAACAGAAGTCCGGAGGTGGGGTTTCCAAGTGAGGGAAGCCTCACCAAAATCGCAGCATCACAAAAACACGGAAGTCTGGAGGTGGGGTTTTGAGGACTTCCGTGTTTTTGCGATGCTACAATTTCGCTGAGGCTCCCCTCGCTGAGAAACCCCACCTCTGGACTTCCGTTGCCAGCGAAGCACCTGTTTTTGCGCTGCTGGGATTCCCCTCCTGGGATTCCCCTGCAGCATCACAAAAACACGGAAGTCCAGAGGTGGGGTTTCCCATGGAGGGTGTTGTGGTTAGCTCTGGCCCAGCTCCTGCGCCAAGGAATGTGCAGGTGGATGTGAGGGAAACATCCACATGCCGCAGGCCTGTTTTTCTCCCGATGGAATCTGCCAACGAAGCCTCCTCTGACCAAGGAAGCGTGAATGACAGGGAAGAGGGGAGTTTGGCAGACAGCCCAGTAGGAGATCAATCATCTGTATCATCCTTGGATTCTGAACAAGAATTAATGACACATCCACGCATGCGTAGAGTAATGCATAGGAGACAACAATTGAAAGATTATTACAAGAGAAAACGACGCCACCTGTAGTTGGGTGGGGCTGCTGTAATTAGTGCTACAGATAAAAAGAACAGCATGCTGGTTTAGCCTTGTGGCAGTTTATCTGATTCATTGTTTCATCAAGATCATGGTTTTTGTGTTATTCAAGATTGTGTGTGGACTCTCTGGACTTTAAAATTGGACTCAATTTCCCAGTTATTGGGTGAGCAATTGGATTGCATTTAACCTGTGCTTTGTGTGTACCAGAAAATCCCTTTGACATTTAAAAAGGGATCTGTTTCTGTTTTTCTGTTTATAAAAACTTTTGTGTTTTCCTTTTATCGTGTGGTGTGTGTCTTCCTGGACTAATTACCCTGTAATTATGGGTGGTTGAAACACGTTGGCAGAACAGAGGGGAGCCTCAGGGGAATCCCAGCAGCGCAAAAACGGGCGCTTCGGCTGACAAAAGGGGTGAGTTTTGGGCTTGCACACATTAATCGCTTTTCCATTGATTCCTATGGGAAACATTGTTTCATCTTACAAACTTTTCACCTGACGAACCTCGTCCCGGAACCAATTAAGTTCGTAAGACGAGGTATCACTGTACTTATTAAAGGAACACCATATGCAACAGAGAATGATGTACAGTCCAATCTTCTCTCAGCACCTGCACTCCCATCAGATAGTTGTTGGGAAGTGTCCATACTTTCAAGGGTGAAGAAAGCACAGTAATAAAACTATTATTCAGCTTTAATCTTCTCCCATAAGCCTTTCTCATTTTTCTAGTAGTGAGTGCCTGAATCTAACATTTCTTTTCCTCTCGTGATTAAGGTGAAAGGAAGCGAAAGAGAAGAGCCAGCAGTTTTCACCTGTAGATGTTGCTGAATATCTAGCTGCATCATTATAACTGCAGTACCTTTTCAATTTGTTTTTCAGAGATTTGTCCCTAAAGGACCTCTCTGGAAAGAAAGGAGTGGGGGGGGGGGGTGTTGAGGAAAAAGAGACAAAAGAATAAAGGAAAAAGGCAAACTGTAAGAATCATGAAGTAAATAATAGAAAAGCTTTCTATACTTGGGCTTTACCTACTGTGTCCTCCACACCAAAATACACAACATATTTTTGGACTTTGTGAGTTGTAAGCAAAGTTGGGGCTTTTGAAGAACTTTCTGCCACAATCTTTAAATCCATCCAGCTCCTCGTTGCTCACCACAACTTTGTGGAGAAAGTAAAGATGCTGGAAGATATTGATTTGCCACCCAGTCAGAGGTGGGTTCCTCCTGGCTTGGACCAATTCACCTGAATTGGTAGCAACCTACTGATGACGTCACAATGATGTCACAGGATTGGTTGATGCAGGTCCGTGGAGGTCACCATCTTTAAAAAAAAATTGGGAAAAAGATGTTGGGGATTTTTGGGGGGGAGGGATTTTTTTTGGTTTTTTTCCTTCTGCGCATGCACAGAAGCTGAGTTTTTGACACTGCGCCTAGGTTGCCATCTTGTTTTTGGATTTTGGAGGAGGGGGATTCTTTCTGATTTTTTGTTAATGCGTATGTGCATTCCCATGCGGTGTGGCAACTCAGTACAGGAGGAAGCAAACCAGCAGCAAGGCAAGTTAGAACCCACCTCTGCACAGTGCGTGTGTTTTTTTAAATCAAGCACACACAGATTAAAGTATACAAAGTGCTCTTCAAGCACATTTCTAGGCAGTTCTCCCCTCATTATCAAAGCTGAATTTAAACCATATCTTATGTATGAAAAACTTGCAGCGTGGTTATTTATTTATTTATTTATTTGTTTGTTTGTTTGTTTGTTTGTTTATTCATTCATTCATTCATTCATTCATTAGATTTGTATGCCATCCCTCTTTGTAGCCTCGGGGCGGCTCACAGCAACAATAAAAACAATGTAAAACAAATCTAATAATTTAAAAAACACTAAAATCCCCATTATTAAAAGCAAACATACACACAAACATACCATGTATAAACTGTATAGGCCCGGGGAAGATGTCTCAATTGCCCCATGCCTGATGGCAGAAGTGGGTTTTAAGAAGTTTAGGAAAGGCAAGGAGGGTGGGGGCAGTTCTAATCTCCGGGGGGAGCTGATTCCAGAGGGTCAGGGCCACCACAGAGAAGGCTCTTGCCCCAGGTCCCGCCAAATGACATTGTTTAGTCGATGGGACTCGGAGAAATTTTCTAGAAGTAATGATCTATTAATCCTTGAGCTGAAAGAGGAAAATTTGAGGATTTCATAATCACTTTGGGTTTCTTTTACTCTTTTTGTTTGGAAGGAGAGAGAGAGAGAGAGAGGTTATATCCAAACCGTTAAACTAATTTGTTTTCCAAAGAATTCTCCTTGAAGGACTTTGATAGGAATAAGTGGGAAGAAAGGAAGAATTGAGTAGAGAAAGAAGAAGGAAAAAATGGAAAGTATAAGGAACTGAGGGTGCAAAGAAATAAAGTGGTTTGACCTGTTGTGTCTGCCAAAATACAAATTCAAAGCTGGTTTCTCTTTGTCAATGCACAAAGCTGCAGGGCAAACTGAAGCTCAATTATTACTCCATTCAGTTTCTCTGTATGTAGACATATGTTGCTTTTTTTGTAACAAGGCAAGGAAGAAGCATTTATAAAATTTGTATTGCATTTTTAAAGTACTGTATGCTTATAGAGACAAATAATTGACGTCCACTGAGAGTTATTCATTTTTAAGAATACCGTGCAACATTAGGAAAGGAAGTATGGCAAAAAGAGAATTTTTAAAAATGTAAGAACTAATTCCTTTATTAATACTAAGTTGATATAGCGTCTTCCTCTGTTAATTATTGTATTTTACAGCCATATGAATGAATTGAACCTTAGATTATATCACTCTGGGGAAGAAAACTGGTAAACCATACAGTTTCACAGGAGACAAGGAAAACAATAATTAATAGATTGATAGAATCAATAGAATTCTTTATTGGCCAAGTCTGACTGGACACACAAGGAATTTATCATTGGTGCATATGCTCTCAGTGTACATAAAAGAAAAGATACATTTGTCAAGAATCATGAGGTACAAAACTTAATGATTGTCATAGGGGTCAAATAAGCAACCAGGAAACAATCAAAATTAATATAAATCGTAATGATACAAGGAACAAGTTTATTTATTTATTTATTAGATTTGTATGCTGCCCCTCTCTTTAGACTCGGGGCGGCTAACAACAATAATAAAACAGCATATAACAAATCTAATATTTAAAATGACTAAAAACCCCTTATTAAAAACCAAACATACCCACAAACATACAATGCATAAATTGTATAGGCCTAGGGGGAAAAATATCTCAATTCCCCCATGTCTGACGACAGAGGTGGGTTTTAAAAAGCTTGCAAAAGGTGAGGAAGGTGGGGGCAATTCTGATCTCTGGGGGGAGCTGGTTACAGAGGGTCAGGGCCACCACAGAGAAGGCTCTTCCCCTGGGTCCTACCAAACGACATTGTTTAGTTGACGGGACCCGGAGAAAGCCAACTCTGTGGGACCTAACTGGCCGCTGGGATTCGTGCGGCAGGAGGCAGTCCTGGAGGTATTCTGGTCCGATGCCATGAAGGGCTTTATAGGTCATAACCAACACTTTGAATTGTGACTGGAAACTGATCAGCAACCAATGCAGACTGCGGAGTGTTGGTGTGACATGGGCATACTTAGGGAAGCCCATGATTGCTCTTGCAGCTGCATTCTGCACAATCTGAAGTTTCCGAACACTTTTCAAAAGTAGAGAGCATTACAGTAGTCGAGCCTCGAGGTGATGAGGGCATGAGTGACTGTGAGCAGTGACTCCCGGTCCAAATAGGGCCGCAATTGGTTCACCAGGCAAACCTGGGCAAACGCCCCCCTCGCCACAGTTGAAAGATGTTTCTCTAATGTGAGCTGTGGATCAAGGAGGACGCCCAAGTTGCGGACCCTCTCTGAGTGGGTCAATGTTTTCCCCTCCCCAGGGTGATGGACAGACAGATGGAATTGTCCCTGGGAGGCAGAACCCACAGCCACTCCGTCTTATCAGGGTTGAGTTTGAGTCTGTTGACACTCATCCAGACCCCAACAGCCTCTAGGCACCGCCACATCACATCCACTGCTTCGTTGACTGGACATGGGGTGGAGATGTACAACTGGGTATCATCCGCGTACTGATGATACCTCACCCCATGCCCTTGGCTGATCTCGCCCAGTGGTTTCATGTAGATATTAAATAGCAGGGGGGAGTGGACTGACCCCTGAGGCACTCCAAAAGGGAGAAGCCTAGAGGTCAACCTCTGACCCCCACTAACACCAACTGTGACCGACCAGAGAGGTAGGAGGAGAACCACTGTAAAAGAGTGTCTCCCACTCCCAACCCCTCCAGCTGGCGCAGAAGGATACCATGGTCGATGGTATTGAAAGCCACTGAGAGGTCGAGAAGCACCAGGACAGAGGATAAACCATCATCCATCAACGCGACCAAAGCAGTTTCCGTGCTGTAGCTGGGCCTGAATCCTGACTGTTGAGGGCCTAGATAATCGGCTTCTTCCAAGGACCACTGGAGCTAGAGCGCCACCACCTTCTCGACAACCTTCCCCATACCATTACTCAGTTGCTCAGAGAGGAATACCATGTCGGATGCGTGCCCCCCCTTGTGAGTAGGACCCTGTACTACTTGAGTCAGGTTCATGGCTGTCATGGTGGCCATGAACTCCTGCGCTATCCCAGAGGTTTCGCTGAGCGATGGTACTTTAAAGTCTCCCAAGACAATAAGTCTGGGGAACCCCACCGCCAGCTCGGCTACCTCCTCGAGCAGCACAGGCAGGGCTGTTGACATGCACCCCTAAGTCCAACTTCACCAGGAGGGACTCACAACCTGCAATCTCTGGAGCAACGAGTCTACACAGACAAAGGCTCTCCCTGACTATTATAGCCACTCCTCCCCCTTTCCTTGGGGTTGAGGCTGATGCCATACCTGAAACCTGGCTGGGAAAATTTCAGAGAGAGGAACTCCTCCCTCTGGGCCCAGCCAGGTTTCAGTCACACATGCCATGTCGGCCTCCTTATCCAGGATCAATTCCTAGATGAGGAGAGCTTTATTTAACACCGACCTGGCATTGAGTAGTAGCAGCCCGAGCCCAAGGCCAGAATTACACTCGACACCAGTACTCTGGGTTGAGCTCACGAAGCTGGAAGAAGGGATTGCTATTAAGCAGCGGTCCCTTCTTCCCCTGGAACGACTAACTCATGGCTCCCGCCATATCTGCCTCTCCCCAGCAAGACCGGAATATTCTGACCCTCTGTCACCCCAGAGAAAGGTGCCCCCCCTCCTGCCTCTCCAGCGTCAGGTGTGCCGAACATTTCATTCATACCATATCCATTCACCTCATCCATATCATAATCCCACCCACCCGCCCGATCCCATCCACCCCCATCCCACCAACCCCCATTCAGTCCACCCCATTCATTCCAATAATCATAAACATCCATCAATAAACACCCCCCCAATAATTAATTAAAATATAAGTTAATTTAAATACTAATAAAACAATCCCATTCATTCTACCACCCACAAGCATATATAATTTACCCCCCTTAAAATTAATTAAAAACATAAAACATAAAAACATAGGGACATAACAAAAAGTAGCATAGGAATGATTGATTAGCTGATAGATCTAAAAGAAAAGAAAAGGATAAAGCAGCAGCAAGAGGGCACCAAAGGGCTGATTAAGTTCTAAAAGGTCCAATGCCAATGTCTAAATCTCAGAGTGCAATAGTAAGATGGTCTTCTCAGTGCTGGCCATTGCCACTGACCAGCACTTTGGAGTTCTGTCTCTTTGCCTCGGTTGGGATTGTTCCAAGTTCTTCTCTCCCTACAACAGTCACAATACTCGTCGGTTGCCCCAGTCACCCTCCAGCAGTTATCAGTTCCACTGGGTAACATCTCCAGCTCCCCACACCATCCGTGGGTCTGCACATCCCCCAAACCGCCCCTGGGCAGCCTCCACACGATCTCGGCATAGACGGTTACAGTCATGCAGTCATAAGTGGGAGGAGATGAGTGATAGGAACGATGAGAAAATAATAGTAATAGTAATGTAGCGAATAGTGAATAGTTTGACAGTGGTGAAGGAATTATTTTTAGCAGAGTGATGGTGTTCAAGAAAAAACTGTTCTTGTATCTAGTTGTCTTGGTGTGCGTTGTTGTCTATAGCGTTGTTTTGAGGGTAGAAGTTGAAACAATTTATGTCCAGGAAGCGAGGAGTCAGTAAATATTTTCATGATCCTCTTTTTGACTCGTGCAGTATACAGGTCCTTAATGAAAGGCAGGTTGGCAGCAATTATTTTTTCTGTTTTTTTTAAAAAACAATTTAAATTAATTTTTAACAAATTTAATATACACGCAACATAAAACAGTATATAGTGAGTAATTGTTTTCTCTGCAGTTCTGATTATCCTCTGAAGCCTGTGTCAGTCTTGTTGAGTTGCAGAATTGAACCAGACAGTTATAGAGGTGCAGATGACAGACTCAATAATTCCTCTGTAGAACTGTATCAGCAATAATCTATGAAAATGTGTTTTAAATTAGTTTGAGCTGATAGTACCTAGATTGATGACAAATATGGGTAGTCCTCACTTACTAGCTGCAATTGGTACTGGCAGTGATGAAAAGTGAAATGTCATGTGAACACGCCAACTCACTACATCCATTCTGGCTGCAATCATTGAATGAAACACTACGAAACACAGCATCCCCATTGACTTGCTCCTTGGACCGCAGCTGTGAAGGTCACAAATGATGATCATGTGTTTGCCCAATGCTGCAATTGTTGTGAATGCATGCTGGTTGCCAAGCACCCAAATCATGATCACATAACTGTAGGGATGCTGCAATTGCTGAAATGTACAGGCCCAATCGTGAATCCCCCTTTTCAGCACCATCATAATTTTGAATAGTCAGTGAATGATTGGTAGGTAAGCAGGGACACCTGTATACTATGACATGGTATCTAAATTCAGATTTAATCATGATTCTGTTGTTTGCATCCAGTTTCTGATTAATTTCTGATGTCTGTTCTAGAGATACTCACCTATCCTCTTCAAACAATTTTAATGAGAAACTCCTGAAAAATCCTTTCCACATGCCATCTAAGGCATGGGGATAATTCATAAACTTGCTCACTGAAGTCCAGGAGAGAATTACAGGATGTACACAATGATAGGCACCATTCGTCTTGACATTTTAGGAGCTTTCAAGTGCAAAATATTACTATAGAAGCAATGCTGACAACTTTTGTGAACTAAACAGAAAAGATTTGTGACAAGTAGCAAAAAAAAAAAAAGTAGTAGAATTTTAGTTTTAAAAATATTTGCAAGTTAGGCTGTTCATTAATTTGTCATGTGCTAATTACCCAAATGAATATAACACTTTCTATTTAACTGTGAATTATTCCCATATGATTTCTAACTTGTCTGGATGGCTTTCTTCCAATAGTATGTTGAGATAAACCAGGCTTTTTTAAAAAAAACCCAGTTCAGTCTTTATAGTTTTCCATAGTCTCTTAGTATTCTAAGAGGTCATTCAGAAAGATACTTTAATGTCCCTTTTTTAAGCTCACAAGGTAGTGCAAAAGGATATTAGCATAAATTGTCCACAGCCAATCTCTATTCTACCCCAGTATAAGGCTTGTGAATGGTGTTGTCCTTCTAGTCTCTAGTTAAGGGCAACAACTGATGAGTTTGTTTTCCCGCCAACCTGATGGAAGGAAATAACAAAAACCAATTAGCTTTTACCAAGTTGTGATATGGTGGGATTAATGATAGGATCATGCAAATTAGAGACTCAATACTCTAGGCAAGGCCCATGTTGGAAGAAGATGGAATAGAATAGAAACTTTATTGATTTAATAATTTGACCATATGAAAAAAATAAAACCAATGCAAACATACAGGTACTCTGACAGTAAATTGTCATTGTCACCCCTACAGTTAATCCCAATCCAATCTATGCTGTCCTTTTTTGACGCGGTCGCTTTTGAAATAAAGAGTGCAGTCTTACAAATGCATATGGAAGAAGATAGATAACTCCATTCTGGTATAATCTAATTTAAATATGAAGTTATGGAGCCTTAACTACAGACCTGGTGTGGGGAAAAGGCAGCCTGAATAGGATATGTCCTTAAATAAGAGCTAATGAGATTTCTTTGTGACATCTTTAAAGGCATATGGTTGAGATTTAAACTGAAATACTGGAGATTTTCTCCAAGCCATTCCCCATTGTCAACTTTAGGTATACCTGAGTAGAACTATTTATTGAGTTTGTTATATAGCAGGTTAAAGGTTTTTTTTTAACCACATAAATGATTTATTCAGTAAAGGTGAACTTATTGAGCAAATAAACTGGAATTTAACTTGCCTAGAGCTTTTTTTAGCTGCATATCTTGGCTTCTTAGTCCTGAAGTGTTCCTATTATAAGTAACATTTCAGGGCCTTTTTAATTAAAAAAAAAGGGGAAATTGTAAGTGTGGATTGAAAATACATAAGGGCAAGCATGTCACAACTCTTAAGTACAACTATTTAAAAAGCAAGGAACTTTTGTTCTTATATGAAGATATTTGTAAAAAGAAAAGGTAAGCGTGTATTTTAAAATATTCAGTAAAAGTTTTACTGGACTTTAATATGTTGTTTAATTAAAAGAAATAAATATTGGAATAGACCTAGTCTTAGTCCTGTTGACTTATATATAATTAGGCATTATGATATTATATTTTATTTTTATTCATTTTTAATGCCCAAAGAGTATCAACATATTTTGAATAGATTATAAGTGCCAAAACAGAATACAGTAATAATTAGGTCAGGGAAATGACACTGAGCCATTTATTTACAATTGTTAGAATATTTTGGGAGGAGGGTTCTGAGAAAGAGCCAGTTAATGTAAATGGCCAGAAAATAATATATTAGGCAGTTAAAAGTTTTCTGAGAAATTTGGGCAAGGGGTAATCTCAAACGTAACTTGTGTATCTCAAGAAGATGTTATATTTATTACTACATCTATTTGGCTGTGTAACTCTGTACTAAATGGTCAGTTTGACAACAGTGTCCTTGACACAATTATGAATCGTTACATGACTTTAACACTCATGCTTTGTCCTTCATTGCACAACTCTTCATCAGGCATCGCCAGAGGGATTTCATCCTTTGTCCTTTTCCACATTCTTGTTTAGCTTTTACATCTCTGGGTTTCCAAAAATAATCTCAAATTTGCCTTTTTTTAAAAAGGTAAAGCCACTGAATGAATTTGAATCTCTGGGTGCAAAACACAAGAACTCACGTAAATAATATGTATATCTTGAAAACCTAGGCCTGTGATTTGCATCTGAGCAGTAGAAAACAATACATATTTCAATAGTATATGAGGGAAAGGCCTCAAATAATTGCCAGGGATATATTGTCAGGTGGGTATGAGTTATTAAGTCAACAGAAAAATACAAGTCCCAGCAGAAAGAACAGAAGAAGGCTTCTGACGTCACAAGGAATTTGGATAAATAGCAGTAGCAATAATAACAGCATTTAGACTTACATACAGCTTCACAGTGATTTACAGCTCTCTTTAAGTGGTTTACAGAGAGTAAGCATATTGCCCCCAACAATCTGGGTCCTCATTTTACTGACATTGGGAGGATGGAAGGCTGAATCAACCAGCCTGAACCTCTGTATATATCCCATGGTGGATGATGTTACAGTTGAGACTTGGGAGATCTAGGATGCTCTATCAACAATTTGAGAGCCTCGGTGGTGCAGTGGTAAGAGTCCAGTACTGCAAGCTACTTCTGCTGATCACTGGCTGCCAGCAGTTTGGCAGTTCGAATCTCAGTAGGCTCAAGGTTGACTCAGCCTTCCATCCTTCCAAGGTCGGTTCGGTCAAATGAGGACCCAGATTGTTCGGGGCAATATGCTTATTCTCTGTAAACTGCTTAGAGAGGGCTGTAAAGCACTGTAAAGCAGTATATAAGTCTAAATGCTATTGCTATTGCTGAGACAGGCCCTTGGAAAAAAGCTTCCTTGCAGATGTTGGTGAAGAATGCAAGAATACGTCAAGGAGGCTGATCTCATGTGAGTAATATCTGTGGGAGGTGGGTGGGTGGGGGTGGAATTCAGGGTGCTCAGTTATTCTTGGGTTTTGTAACCCATGAATAGGATTCTTTAGAATCTTACAAAATTCAGACGTGATTTGGATATGGACAGTTCCTCACAATGGAGATGGAGAACCATCTTTTTGAAGAAGAGGGCAGGTTTCTACAGCAGAGATGAGGGCATAAACTGGATGAGGCACTAGAGGAAAAGAAATTATTTGAAGAAGGGATAAATCACATGAAAGGTTGCTAGGTCTCTTTGAAGTGGTGATGGAGTTGTAAGGATTGCTTTTGGTCTGCCAAATGCTTCACCAGTTTGATCTGTACAATAGAAACGTATCACCCACACTCTCTCTGCCTCCCACCACACCTCCTCTCCCCTTGACAATAGTGTTACTTTGTGATTAGCCTCTTCTGGTCAGTGGTTCTTAGGAAAGAAGAGAATAGATGCTAGGGGAAGTAATTTTAGGTGCCCAAAATACCTCAATTGCAATTTGAAAGTAGTGCTTAATTTTGAAGATTCTTCCCTCTAGAAAAGGCCCAGTGGAAAATTTCCCCTCAGTATCAATTTTCCAACTTTCCTGTAATGTTTTAAAATTTGTATTTATCTATTTGTCAAACATGTACAAGATAGCAGGTATAAGTATAAATATAAACATAAGCAAAGTAATGTTATCTCCCATCAATTCTCCCCGCAGCTACAAGTTGTGATTATCTGTTAGAATGAGGACATTATGAAATAAAATAAGTAAAGTTTTCTTTGAGTTGGCCTTCACTATTGTTCTGTCGAGCTCTCTGGTAGAATCCTCCCAAAAAATGCACAGATACAATTTCAGACACACACACGTTTGAAAATTCAAAACAATGTTCTTTATACCGAAAATGCAAATAAACAGAGCACTCTTTTTGTATAGCAAAGAGCACTGGTCTCCAAACAAATTGGTAATTTGTACAAGTCCCTTATCAGTTCTGTGATACTTAGCTTGCAGCTGTGAGGCAATTCACAGTCCTTTTTCTTTCACAAAGTGAAACACACTTTGCTCTGGGTTAGTTTCAAAGCGGGGAAAAATCAGCACACAAAGATCAAAGTCAGCAAAGCAGTCATGGAACACAACGATCAGATAATCCTCCACAATGGCCAAACCCACAGGCTGCTATTTATAGCAGCCTCACTAATTACCACAGCCCCACCCAACCGCAGGTGGCCTCATTTTCTTTGATAATATTCTCTCAGTTGTTGTTGCCTATGCATTGCTCTCCGCATGCGTGGCTGTATGTTCTGAATCCAAGGAGGAGCTAGATAATTGATCTCCTTCTGAGCTGTATGCCACACTCTCCTCCTCCCTGTCACTCATGTCTTCTTGGTCAGAGGAGCCTTCATCAGCAGATTCCACCGGGGGCAAAACAGGCCTGCAGCATGTGGATATCTCCCCCACATCCACAGTCCTTGGGGCAGGAGCAGGGCCAGAGCTAACCACAACAACTATTACATTGTTTTAGCAACGGTATGGAATTAGTTGGCCATTTCCTTCCTCCAGGAAATAGATTTCTCAGTCTAGTTCATGTCAATGTTATTTCTTGATAGCATCTTAGCTTTCTGAAGCAGACAAGCTTGATTTGACACTGTCAATTAATTGGACCACACTATGAAAACATATAATTCATTTCAATTGTATTTAAAATGCTAGTTAAAATCAAATTTTAAATCAAATTCATCTTTTATTTTTTCTCCCCTCCCTAACAAATTTCAAAAATATGCCACATAACATGCCATTCAGGTTCAAGGTAGCATAGGAGTAGGAATGACAAAGTCAGTGGGAGGAGTAAAAAGAGGCATCAGGCTAGAATCATAGTGTAATCACAAAGTCCAAAATCCTAGCCCCAACCATTACCAGGCGCTGAGTGTTAGTTAAGAAGTTTCCTGTGCATTCACTTTAAGCAACAAATCAGTTAAACTGAACCTTGTGCCTGGTCCTTCACACCTTTACAAGCTTTGGCATATAAACATATCTATCATGTTATTCCCTTTTGAGACAAGCAAGTCTGTTCAAAAGCAGAAAAGTAGTAGTCAAATAAACTAAAAGTTTCAGATAATAGGGGGGAAAGGAAGGTAATATATCTAGTTAACATCAATGCTTTTCACTGGGATAAAACAATGAACTAGATTTATAGCTAATGTTTGGAATGGAAGCTGTAAGTTCAGTGTAAACTCTGAATTTGATTGCATTATGTGTCCTGAAGTTGCAGATACACAATCAATGGTAAACTCAAAGAGTTGAAAAGGGGATATCAGCTTAACAGAAATAATAAAAAAAGAAGCTTGATTGACCACAATCCCCCCCCTCTTGTCTCTTTGACTTCCGTGGATTATCCCATCTGATCCATAGCTACCTTAATGAGAAGCAAAGATGTTGAATTTGCTTTCCAATACATTTTGAAATGCCACTTCTGAGTGGGTTCAAAAAGCAATGCACAGCCCTAGTAGATACCTGGCCACATGTTAAAATCAGAAATAGAAATATGGTTTAATCAATGTGCCTAGTTTTGCTTTGCCTCTCAATATATTCCTGCCCTGAAGAGATAGCTTTAACAAACCAGGTGGTTTGGCCCAGGGATGAAATTCAAAATTTTCTCTACTAGCTCTGTGGGTGTGGCTTGGTAGGCTTGGCTTGGCTTGGCTTGTTGTTATTTTTTGTGTGTCCTTTTTTATTTATTTTTTCCATCGTTTGCTTGTTTGTCTGTTTTAAAATATATTTGAAAACCAATAAAACCTTAAAAAAAATGTTTTTAAAAGTTTCTTAAAAGTTTCAACGATCAGCTGTGACAGCCAGCTGTACCCATGATCATTGGAACCAACTTTTAAAAGCCTTTTCACTACCTATTCATTGGAACCAGTAATAAAAAATTGCTTTAAAAAGTTTTTTTAAAAAAGGTTCCAATGATCGTGCGGCTAAGATGATTGGCGGGACCTTAAAAAAAAACTTTAAAAAACTTTTTACTACCGGCCTGGTTTTACTACCACTGGTTTAGCCTCGGTTACTACCAAAGATGGTAACAATTGGGGGCACAGCTGTGTTTATCACTATGACAGCAGTCTTCTTGTGGACCTTTACAGTTCTTATATTTGCTTCAAAGATTAATCCATACATGTTTAAATGCACAAAGGTGTTAAGTAAACTACAAAAGAAATACACAATTCTTTTTCTGTATACAGTGTTCCTTCGATTTTCGCGGGGGATGCGTTCCGAGAGTGCCCGCGAAAGTCGAATTTCCGCGAAGTAGAGATGCGGAAGTAAATACACTATTTTTGCCTATGAACAGTATCACAAGCCTTCCCTTAACACTTTAAACCCCTAAATTACAATTTCCTATTCCCTTAGCAACCATTTAGATTCTTACCATGTTTATTTATTAAAGTTTATTAAAATATATATTTATTAAAGGCGGATGAAAGTTTGGCGATGACATATGACGTCATCGGGCAGGAAAAACTGTGGTATAGGAAAAAAAACCTGCAAAGTATTTTTTAATTAATATTTTTGAAAAACCGTGGTATAGACTTTTCGTGAAGTTCGAACCCGCGAAAATCGAGGGAACACTGTACTTCACAAATCCCTTGCTGCCCTCAGCAGATTATGAGAAGCAGTGTGTAGTTTCATTATGTTTTAGCTTGAATTTTTAGGCATAATACAACTATAAGATTTTGAGAATAAAATACTATTCTGAATTAGAAAAAAAAGGCCCTGGACTGATTTAATAGTTTCTACTTTATTACAGTTGAAATTTAAAAACTAAAAACACCTCTCTTTGCTAACAGATAACCTCTGACTTGGACTAGTAAGCAATTTTGAAAATAAAACTTTGCCCTATATAAGAAACTACTGGGCTGGAATAACAATAAAAATGAAACTCAGCTCTATAAAATACTCTGGGCTGGAGTAATGATCACATTTGGAAAAAATGAAAGACCAGTTGTTTATCAGAATCCTCCTGAACTGGTGTCACGAGTAGTTTTTAGAACTAAAGAACTGGACTATGCAGGGGGGAAAAATGACTTCATCCCTCTGTTTCTATTATTATTACTGTTGTTGTTGATGATGATGATAATAAATAATAATAATAATAATAATAATAATAATAATAATAATAATAATAATAATAATAATAATAATAATAGAAAACAGTGGCTCTCTTGTTGCCAGCCACTCCCAGCATAGATTGCTGGGGAACTCTGGAAGTTAAAGTCCCCCAATCTTAAAGTTGGATACTCCTTTTGAAGCATCTGCTTTCAAGACTCATGTACCATCATTTGAGTAAGTGGTTGAGGAGAAGGATTCCGGAACAGGATGATGTACGATCACAACTGGTGAGCACCCATTGGCAGGTTCTGTAGGCTGCCCAGAAGGTATCTGAAGTTTCCTAATACATAATGTTTCACATTTGACCTGGATCTTTATTACATCTAGAAGTGAAACCTTTTTACAACACTTCATTGCCCCTAACATTTTCAAGCAAAATTGCCTAAGGCTGACCATGATGCTGGCAAAGAAGAGATATTGCTCTTCTACAAGACCTTGATAATCTATTCCCCAGGGTATTAAACCAGAGTGCTGGATGAGCCATTATTGAAATGACTTTAAATTGCAAAATCTCTTATTTTCACCATATGGTGATGCTGGGTTTTTATGTTTCCAACTATATACGAGCCTTCCAGGGTTACTATTGTGACATGGGTGGCCATATAAATTATCTAAAACAAAGAATAAACCTGCCTTATTTATTAATTAAATGCAAAGGCTACTTAATTTGCCATCAAGACTGTCAAGATACAAACTTTGCCCTTTGGAATACCTGTGACCTCAAATGGAAAAACACAAGGGGTAGAATGTATCACAAAGTCACAACACATCTTTCATTCACTCCCCTGGACCTTCGTGGTATGCCTACATGTCTAAATAATTACAAAGAATGCTACAACCTAAGAAAGAAAGACCCCCACCCCCCCAAAAAGACAATTCTGAAAATCAGATGTTCATTAAATAGATAACCCAAAACAATTTCTTCATCTGACACAAGCAAAGGATTCTGAATTATTGTTCTGAAATATTCTTTCGGCCTTTTCTTTCTCCTTGGCTCTGAAAAGCGATTGTGATGCTAGCAGAGAGAAAGAGAGGTATATTCAAATCTCCCAGGATTTGGGGATTTCCTCCCCTCCCTCCTCTTCTTTAGCTGCTGCTGTTGTTGTTGTCACATAACTCACCTGCCAACTTGTTCTTGTTAATTCATCTCTTCTCTTCCGCCTCCGCTTTGAGGCGAGGTGACTGAGACCGAATGAGGAAAGAGAGAGAGAGAGGAACAGCGGACGCTGAAACAGAATGAAAATGAATGCTATTTTCAAACCCTAAGCAAGGCTGCAGAGGCTAATAATTACATTAAAAAGGCCCTCTGTAGGCAGGTGCAAATAGGCTAGTCTAAACAAGTGCCACTCTTTGATAAGAGGCTGTTGGAGATGCTGTCACTACCTGCCTTGACGGCCACCTTTCACCTCTAGCCATTGTGCTCGGTTAGATCGCACTAACAGGGAGAGCGGGGAAGTTGTTTGTCTCACGCTCCAAGGCAGCCGAGAGACTTGCCAAATGACAGGAAGACGCTTACATTCACAAGGTGTGATTGCCTAAGTGTTTGACTGTCTCTAATTAGCTTGCCTTTGCTGGTTGGTAGCTCCTCAGTCAGAAGCAGATTGACTCCGCAGGCTTTAAGCAAAGTGGTTTGATTGGTGTTGTTATCATATGTTTATTTAACTCTCCCAGTACCCTCCAACCATGTTTGGAATAGTACGCCCTTTTCCTTTCCTTTCCTTTCCTCACCCCTTTCCTCTCATCTCCTCACTTCACCCCACCCCTATCCTCTCCTCACCCACCCCACCCCCATTTTTTCTTTTCTTTTCCTTTCCTCTCCTCACCCCACCCCTTTCTTTTCCTCTCCTCTTCTCACCCCCTTTTTCCCCTCTCCTCACCCCACCCCTTTCCCCCCTCTCCTCTCCTCACCCCACTCCACTCCTCTCCTCACCCACCCCACCCCACCCCTTTCTTTTCTTTTCTTTTCCTTTCCTCTCCTCACCCCACCCCTTTCTTTTCCTCTCCTCTTCTCACCCCTTTTTTCCCCTCTCCTCACCCCACCCCTTTCCCCCCTCTCCTCTCCTCACCCCACCCCACTCCACCCCTTTCTTTTCTTTTCTTTTCCTTTCCTCTCCTCACCCCACCCCTTTCTTTTCCTCTCCTCTTCTCACCCCCTTTTTCCCCTCTCCTCACCCCACCCCTTTCCCCCCTCTCCTCTCCTCACCCCACCCCACTCCACCCCACTCCACCCCTTTCTTTTCTTTTCCTTTCCTCACCCCACCCCTTTCTTTTCCTCTCCTCTCCTCACCCCTTTTTTCCCCTCACCCCACCCCACCCCACCCCTTTCCCCCCTCTCCTCTCCTCACCCCACCCCACTCCACCCCTTTCTTTTCTTTTCCTTTCCTCACCCCACCCCTTTCTTTTCCTCTCCTCTCCTCACCCCTTTTTTCCCCTCACCCCACCCCACCCCTTTCCCCCTCTCCTCTCCTCACCCCACCCCACTCCACTCCACCCCACTCCACCCCTTTCTTTTCTTTTCCTTTCCTCACCCCACCCCTTTCTTTTCCTCTCCTCTCCTCACCCCTTTTTTCCCCTCTCCTCACCCCACCCCTTTCCCCCCTCTCCTCTCCTCACCCCACCCCACTCCACCCCTTTATTTTCTTTTCTTTTCTTTTCCTTTCCTCACCCCTTTCCTCTCATCTCCTCACTTCACCCACCCCTCTCCTCTCCTCACCCACCCCACCCCTTTCTTTTCTTTTCTTTTCTTT
The DNA here is from genome assembly GCF_031021105.1 of Erythrolamprus reginae. Taxonomy (NCBI): domain Eukaryota; kingdom Metazoa; phylum Chordata; class Lepidosauria; order Squamata; family Dipsadidae; genus Erythrolamprus; species Erythrolamprus reginae. Next base: position 126,447,435 of record NC_091952.1, on the reverse strand, counting down.
TCTTTTCCTTTCCTCTCCTCACCCCACCCCTTTCTTTTCCTCTCCTCTCCTCACCCTTTTTTCCCCTCTCCTCACCCCACCCCTTTCCCCCCTCTCCTCTCCTCACCCCACCCCACCCCACCCCTTTCTTTTCTTTTCTTTTCTTTTCCTTTCCTCACCCCACCCCTTTCTTTTCATCTCCTCCCCTCACCCCTTTTTCCCCTCTCCTCACCCCACCCCTTTCCCCCCCTCTCCTCTCCTCACCCCACCCCACCCCTTTCTTTTCTTTTCTTTTCCTTTCCTCACCCCACCCCTTTCTTTTCATCTCCTCTCCTCTCCTCACCCCTTTCTTTTCCTTTCCTCTCCTCTCCTCACCCCACCCCTTTCTTTTCCTTTCTTTTCTTTTCCTTTCTTTTCCTTTCCTTTCCTCACCCCACCCCTTTCTTTTCCTCTCCTCTCCTCTCCTCACCCCACCCCTTTCTTTTCCTTTCCTCTCCTCTCCTCTCCTCACCCCTTCCCTTCCCTTTCTCATTTCATTCTTTCTATGCATTCCTTGGATTAATCATTAATTTCTAAGGCCCTGCATCAGCTTTCTTCCTTGGACTTTACCAGCTTCTTAGTGGCATCTTCTGCTTAGGGAAGCAGGTGGCATTTGTTTAATAGAGGATTGCCTTGTAATGTTGCTTTTGTAGAAATGCCAGCATAATTCTAGGTTTAAATGAGAACAAGGGGCAACCTGGAATTGTTATCACTCACTCTGTTGCAGCCGAATCGGAGCATTATTTTTCTTTGGCAGGAAATTATAGTTTTGTGTAAATGGAATATTCCTATATATCTATGAAAAGTATAGATGTATTCCCACTTGTCTTCCTAGAATGCAAGATGGAATAAATTGATTTTATCCCATATGATCCACTCTATAACTGAGAAATGCATAGTTTTAGAAATAGTGTCAGACCTCAAACATCAAGGTGATCCTTTCTCAGCTTCTATATTCAATAGTTTTGTTTTCGTTGTTTACCTTAAGACTTCTTTCCATCAAATGCAGTGCTTAACAAGATTATACCGCAGAAAGCAGTGATGGGGCTAGCTGATAGCTTTGTAATCTCCTCAGAATCTGTCTGGTCAGCTACTGCAGGGTCTCGTAGGAGAGCGAGATTTAAAGAAAGTTTAATTCAATAACTAATGTTAACAGCTGAACTTTTCTTTCTCCTATAGTTCTATTTCCCTACTTGCCCTGATCTAATACCACCAGGCATGCTGAAGCTACGGTTCCTAGTATTGTCAGCCAGTAGTTCATCCTGATATCAAACATTCACAGAGTTATAACCTTAATATCCAGAGGACTCTCGATTATGGGATATTGCATGGAGCCATTTCTTTATCCAAGAATCAAGATGCATACATCGGACACTCAGTGCTTGCTATGGTAGACTTTATTTCTCTAGAAAAACAGAATAACCGAGTTGGTAGGACCCTTGGAGGTCTTCTAGTCCAACCCCGTATTCAGGCAGGAAACCCTATACCATTTCAGACAAATGATTGTCAATTCTCTTCTTATAAACCATCCACAACTTCTGGAGGCAAGTCATTACACTGATGAATTGTTCTGTAAGGAAATTCCTCCTTAGTTCTAGGTTGCTTCTCTCTTTGATTAGTTCCCATCCATTGCTTTTTGTCCTGCCTTCAGGGGCTTTGGAGAATAGCTTGCCCCCCTCTTCTTTGTGGTAGTTCCTTAGATATTGGAACACTGCTATCATGTCACCAGGCCCTTCTTTTCATTAAGCAAGACATAGCCAATTTCTGGAACTGGTTTTTTAATATGTTTTAGGGCCAATGTTCAAGTATGTCAAAATGCTTCTATATCTTGAGCCTATCTCTTGGTGTATTGGCTGTTCTTGCCAGCTGGATTTTTTCTTAGAGATCCTTTTGGTCCAGTGTATTACCACAGATGCATCATGCAAGTGGTACCACAACACACAACTGTAGGGATAGACAAGGCTGTTTCTGAAAAGCCCCAGTTTGGGGATTGGTATGATAGTCAAGCTGGGGGAAATAACTTTTCAGTAAATAATTTAAATGTATATTTTCTTTAAGCTATGTTACTGAATGCTAAATTGATGTGATTCCATGAATTTTGATTGAATGTATGTATAATAGAATGAATAGAATAGAATTTTATTGACCAAGTGTGATTGGACACACAAGGAATTTGTCTTGGTGCATATGCTCTCACCGTACATAAAAGAAAAAGATACATTTGTCAAGAATCATGTGGTACAACACTTAATGATTGTCATAGGGGTCAAATAAGCAATGAAGAAACAATCAATGTTAATAAAAATCTTAGGATTCAAGCAACAAGTTACAGTCATACAGTCCTAAGCGGGAGGAAAAGGATGATAGGAATGATTAGAAAAACTAGTAGAAATAGAAGTGCAGATTTAGTAAAAAGTCTGACAGTGTTGAAGGAATTATTTGTTTAGTAGAGTGATGGCGTTCGGGAAAAAAACTATTCTTGTGTCTAGTTGTCTTGGTGTGCAGTGCTCTGTAGCGACGTTTTGAGGGTGGGAGTTGAAACAGTTTGTGTCCAGGATGCGAAGGGTCAGTAAATATTTTCCCCACCCTTTTTTTGACTCGTGCAGTATACAGGTCCTCAATGGAAGGCAGGTTGGCAGCAATTGTTTTTTCTGCAGTTCTGATTATCCTCTGAAGTCTGTGTCGGTCCTGTTGGGTTGCAGCACCAAACCAGAGAGTTATAAAGGTGCAGATGACAGACTCAGTGATTCCTCTGTAGAACTGTATCAGCAGCTCCTTGGGCAGTTTGAGCTTTCTGAACTGGCGCAGAAAGAACATTCTTTGTTGTGCTTTTTTCATGATGTTTTTGATGTTAGGTTATCAGAAGTCTTCAAATTGTCCATCTTCTTCTTTTGGATAGCTTGCTGGTACCCAAGAATTGGATCCAACTGGATTAAAAGTCTGCCCCATTATAGGATATTCTTATTCTTTTTGTTCTTCCCCTCTACTTCTGTATTAAGCCATCATCTAAAGCAGTCGAAGGAAAAAATGTAACCTGTCAAGTTGCAGGTTATAAATAAAGCAAAGTGATATTTTCTAGAGCTTTTGCTAATGGTCACTTCCTGATAATGTTACACAATTCCCTTGAGCAAATGGACTCCCTGGCAAATCTCTGTGTACATACTGGAACCTCAGCTCTGGAAGGAAGAGCCTTCCTTTAGCTACACTAATTGCCATGTCAAATTAGCGTGATGAAACAAATTCTAATTACCCTGAAAGATCACTTAGGGTATTCGCATTGCCTCTATGGCCTGTTGTCATGCTGCCTACTTGCACAGTGATCCAGGGGTAGCTAGGTAGATGACAGTATGAATTGCTGTCTAGTCTGTTTACGAATATTTGCAGCGGGGAGGTTCTTGCAGTCAGTTGCTGCCAAACCTGGAGGGAAACAGAAAAACAGAAAAACGGAGGCCAGGATGTTTAAACCAAATGAAGATGAACTTCTTGCTCTCTGTGGGTTTTTTTTAAAAATGGCAAAATATTGCTGTATTTTAAATATTATAAAAGCCTTCTCACCAAAGATTGGCTATCGTGTTTCCCCGAAAATAAGACACTGTCTTATATTAATTTTTGCTCCAAAAGTTGTGCTACGTCTTATTTTCGGGGGGTGCCTTATATTTCTCAAATAAGACAAATCCACAGGCAGAAAAGCTGACACTCCCAAAGAAAGTGTACCATCTGGTACACTGATTACGGTACGGTACCTGTCAGTATGGCACCCACACACACAAATGATGGCACTTATATGGTACAACAGTATACTCCCGCTATTGCAGCTTCTGGCCACCAGAGGAACTACAGTCTACACACTGTAGTGGAGAATGTAATGGCAGTGAGACAGCAGCAGACTGTGTCTGCTGTACTGGATGGTACAAAGTGATGGAAGGGGCCAGCAGGGGATGCCACATTATTATGGTACCGCTATGAACAGCTTTGAATGGTACCGTATGTTTTTCCACCATACCATATGTAAACTTGGCTACGCCTTATTTTCGGGGGGTGCCTTATATTAGCAAATTCTGCAAAACCTCTGACATGCCTTACTTTTGGGGCACGTCTTATTTTCGGGGAAACAGGGTAGTTGTTTTAAATCAGTTCAATAGCATGTGTGTGTGTATACGTACACACACACATATATTTGTAGATTTTCACAGGTATAGGTATATACCCGTGTTGGTATTCAAAGTGTTGGTATTCAAAGTGTTGGTAATGACCTACAAAGCCCTAGATGGCATTGGACCAGATTACTGATTTATGGGACCACCTTCTGCTGCATAAATCCCAGCGGCTGGTTAGGTCCTACAGAGTTGGCCGTCAACCAGACAATGTCACTTGGTGGGGCCTAGGGGAAGAGCCTTCTCTGTGACGGCCCCAACCCTCTGGAATCAGCTCCCCCCCGAGATTTGTTCTGCCCCCACCCTCCTTGCCTTCCGCAAGAGTCTTAAGAGTCATCTATGTCGTAAGGCCTGGGGCAATTAAATCTGGTGTCTCTGACTAATAATTGTGATACATGGTGTGATTGTACCATTTGATTGAGTAATACATAGAGTTTTTAGCTATAGTTTTTTTAATGTATTAGATTTGTACTGTACGCTGTGTTTTTATATTTAATCTGTCAGCCGCCCCAAGTTTTTGGAGAAGGGCAGCATACAAATCTAATTAATGATAATGATAATAATAATAATAATAATAATAATAATAACAACAACAAGAACAACAACAACAACAACAACAATAATATAGGTCTTGGCATATTTGGGTCTTTTCCCTTGTAAGTTTGATAGAATCATGGCAACATTTTGATGAGCTCTCACTCTTCATCTTCAGGCTGGTGCTTCTGGTATTTCTCTATTTCAATGACTTCTATAATTATTCTTCTATTCTCCAATAGGAGCATAAATACACGCATCGCAGAACCCAAGAACGCAGTCAGAAAAGAAGAAAAAACTTCTTCCCTTTTCCAAGACCTCAAAACAACAGGACATGAAATTGATTTTGAAAGAACTAAATTAGTTTCCAAAACTGAACACTTATACAATAGCAGAAATATATTTTGGTGTCCATTCTGATAAGATATAGAGACTGGCTATGGAAGAACAAACTTGTGTGTGTGTGTGTGTGTGTGTGTGTGTGTGTGTTGAATGTGTCACCAACCCTATGAAGACCCGTAAGGGATGGAGAACGCAGGGTTAACTTTATGGTCCTGGTGTGTATCCGAATTGTGGTTAGTTTTATTGTTGGGCAGTTTGTAATCTGTCTGGAGAATTGTTTATTCCTCTGGATTTTTCTTTTAAAAAATATATCAGCTCTCATATACAGTGTCTTAAACTTAGAAGGTAAATAAATCATATCATTCATCCTTCAACTATTTCAGCTTAGTATTTCAACTCTGGAAATTGTCATGAAATCTGGCCGGGTGATTTTGGGTCAATCACTTTCTCCCAACCCAACCCAACCCAACCCATCTAACAGGATTGTTGTTTTGAAGAGGAAGGAGGATTATATATGGTTACCATTTTAAGTTATAAAGTAATAAAGATAGGATTTAAAAAAAAACTCTAAAAAATAAACAAACTATCTCTGGCTTCATAATTCCATTTCCTCACAGTAGTTCTGTTCTGAGGATGATTTTATTTTATGTGATGGAGTCAGAACCTTAACATCTCCAGAACAGCTGCAGAATTTTGTACAGCTACCATTTCTTTATGTCTAGAATTTTTAAAATAAATTTATAACTGTGTAAAATTGTTTATATTTATGTTGCTTTATAACTTTTTAATTTTTTTATTAAATTCCTTTATTGATTTTCAAAGTTACAATAAATCCTTGAACAATTCTACACCTGCATATTTACATTGATTTCGTATCTTTACAACACAATTATTACAGTATTTATAATATTCTGTGTCTTTATTTCATTTTTCCTTTCTTTGTTTTCTATCACCAGTTTTGATACCAGTTTTCCCATATTTCATTATACTTTGATAGCTTGGGGGTTTTTTTGGTCACATGTGTCTGGTTACAGACTGCAAATGGCATATATATTGGAGTAAGAGTCCATGAACAGCAAAAGAAAAATCAAAATGATAGAAGACATATATTACATAAGAAAGAAAGATCCGAAAACATTATCCACCTTATAACTGAGCTAAAATACTTCTTTCAATAGGGTCCTTCTCTCTGGCTGCAGTGACATCAGTGCTAACCCCTTTGCCCCCATTACTCCTGAAGGAATGGCTAAAACATCTGTCATATCCGATCAAGAACGATGATATGTACAGTTCTGGAGATCATACCACGAAATTAGCTGTCATATTCCCTATGAAATGCCAACCGATAGCTCAAATAGTGATAGAAAGTTAAAACTGTCTATATGAAAATTGGATATAAATGATAACCCAGGGAAACTTCTTATGCTATTTCTTTTTATTTTTATTCCTGCAGTAAGCTTCTCATGCTGATATGATCCATTTCGTAAAATCAATCAAAATACTTTGGCATATATAGGTGTACATACTGGCTATAGCTGACTATAAATATGTAGGGTATCATAGGACTTATCAGTAGGGTAGTTCAGCATGATCAATATATACTGTATTTTTCAGACTATAAGACGCGCCTTAGTTTTTGGGGAGGAAAATAAGAAAAAAGCTGAGTGGGGGGTGGATGGCCTCCCTGAATACCCTCAATCGGCTGTTCCCAGAGGTGAACTTTAGCAACAGGTTCATTGGTTGTGAGCTCTGTGCCTTGCTTTTTCAGCCTATGAAACGTCCATTCCAGAGGCTTTTTTTTCCAGCCTGTGAAACCTCTCTTTCAGAGGCATTTTTCCAGGCTATGAAACTTCTTTAGCCCTACCCAGTCTCTTAAACTGAGGTTTTACAGGCTGTTTTCAGTCTCTGAAAACTCTGTTTGAGAGGTTGTGCGGGGCTACATTTGGTGTATAAGACACACCCAAATTTTCACTCTCTTTTGTGGGTGGTGGTAAAGGTGCGTCTTATACTCCGAAAAATATGGTAAATAGATATGCATTTGAGAGGGGGAGTGATGGCCTAGAAGTTAAAACATTGAGCTTGTTGACCGGAGTGTCAGTGGTTTGAGACCCAAGCACAATGTGACGGGATGCACTCCTGTTTTTGCTATCTCCAGCTAACCTAGCAGTTCAAAAGCATGCAAACGCAAGTAGATAAATAGGTACCACTTTGGAGGGAAGAGAAGGCATTCTGTATGCCTTGGTGTACAGTGATGCTGACCACATGATCACCAAAATGTCTTCAGAGAAAGCTGGCTCACTTAGATAAGAAACAGAGATGAGCATTACCCTGCAGAGTTAGACAACATATAATCATAGAATTGGAAGAAACCTTACAGGTCTTTTTTTTAATTAAAAAGTTTTTTTATTTATAAAGACAAAACATACAAACTCAAAACAAAGACCATAAAACTTAAGAAATGAGTACATGACGGGTTATCCAGTTTACCTTTGTACATTTGATTGCTTCTTTTCCCGTTATCCTACTAAGAATATAGAACTAAATTTAATTATACTTCTAATCTTCTCCAACATTTCCACTAATTCCTAATCCTGGCTTTCCTTTTTCCCCACCAATGGTATAGTTTGTTCCAGGTTTTGAAATAGTCTGTTTCAGTTTTATCTTTCAACTCTAACATTAGTCTATCTATTTCTGCGCACGATAGTATTTTATGTAGGATTTCTTCATCTGTGGGTGTATCTTTATTTTTCCATTTTTGAACAAAGACTAATCTTGCTGCGGTCAAGATATGTAACATTTGGTATACTGTATTGTATTTTTGTCATATTTTTCAATAGTTATTCCTAACAAAAAGAGTTTTGGTTTCAGATTTAATTCATCTTCAATATTCCCTCCATTCATTGCCTTATTGTATTTCAACATTCTCATGTTTTGTGGCATTCCCACCACATGTGGTAATATATGTGGTAATATATTCCAGGTAGGCTTTTGCATTTCCAGCATAAGGATGGATTTTTTAAACCCATTTTTGCTAACTTCATCAGTGGGAAGTACCACCTACCTTAAAAGCCTTATAATTTGACCTCATTACTTTATCTTTCTGATGAAAGCAGCCATACCTAGTAGTTAAGGTACTGACCTTGGAATTAGGAGACTGTGAGTTCTAGCCCTGCACAAAATCCTTCATTTTTTGTTCTAAATTTAAATTTAATACCTCTTCTCTTTCATTTCTGTTGTTTCTTATTGTTTACAACATTTTGGTTTAAAAAATAAATTCCCTAGGTTGGCAACATTGCTTTCCCCTCACACCCTGCAGAAAAGGAAAGAAAAAAGAAAAAAAGACTTCTCCCAAATATCTCTGATTTTTTTTAAAAAAGATGAGAAATGTTATCAAAATGGCCTTTTTCATTAGTTTACCCTCTAGCCTTCCACTCCTTAGAGTTTTTATTTCACAACTGGGACATAACAAAACGTTGCAATTCAACTTCAATTGAGCATCCTGATTAGACAGTTCTGAGGTTTTGGTCCTCTGTTTATCTCCATTCAATGTCATTTTTGTTCTTTTGCAAAATTTGTATTTGCCACAAATTTTGCCTCCTGCCTCAGCCTGAGAGAAGTCTATCTGTATAAACAATAGTTTTAGAAATGGAACAGAAGGACTAGAAATGGAATGACTAAATATGGCCCTGATATAAGGCAAGAATTAGTCACAGGCTGATTTAGAAATGATTTTTCCTTTTCCTTTCAAAACCTGTATGCCATATTAATGTGGCTTAACTCTTTAATGACAATAGTGAAGCACCATGAAAGACATTCTGCATTTATATTAGCAATATAAAGTGTGACTCTGCAGCAGGGATATATGAATAAATCCCTACAGTTGAAGTCATATGCGAAGAAAGCAAGTTATTTTTTTTTCAGCACATAAGGAAAAAGTTATATATACATTAGGGAAGCCTATATATTTTTCCGTCTATTTATCCATCCGTCTATTCATCTGTAAGACGAAAAGACAAATACCCATGTGAATAACATCAGCGAAATTATCTTAAAAACATGCTCCTCTCTTGTCACCACATACAGGAGAGTGGCATCTATTCTAGGCAAAAGTAAAGAAGGGAAAGTAGAAAACTATAATTAGTTTGTGAAATAGCACTTGATTCTGATAAATTGCTTGTTCTCATCTATGAGGATATATTTATATCTAACTTTGTTTTTCTTCAGTTTCTCCCCCTTACTGTGGTCTGTGGTCTGTCATTTTAAAAGGCTCCCTTGTGAGAATAAAAATAATGCAGAGGACAATAAACATAATGTCGCTATTTGGTAAAGAGAAGGCAATAGTGAGGTTCTAGTAGCAACTATGCATAGGTTTTCCTCTCTTGTTTCTGAGCAAATTGTTCTTAAATCAGTACAATTAACAAATATAATTAAACGAGCTATGATAATGCAGTCTTATTTGAAGGCATGCGTTGTCAGAGGGAGATTTTGTCTTACTTGCCACCCAGGTGGAAAAGTTGGAGTATATTTATTAAAATCTCTTTATCCATGAAGCTCATAGATAAAGCCATAGATAACGCCTTTATCTGTGAGCTTCATACTTAAATTTTGAGGAATGGTGAACCTAGAGGCAAATACTTAGTAGCAATCAGGAGGCCAGTAATGACATGATCAGATGACAAAAAGGCAGAATAAACTGTCCCAACTTATGCATATATAACACTAGATCTACGAACCTGACCTATAGATACAAGTGAAAACGAAGTGGTAAATACCTAAGGTTGTGGAATAAATTGTATCAGCTCTAAAAGCAATCAGAAGATTCATATTTTAATGTTGCCTTGCACTAGAGAAGGAGAGAGGGGATAACGCAAGACTATAAAATTATGCCAAGCGTAAAATGAACTGTAGAGAATATCTTAAACAGTAAGGAGGAGAAGGAAGAAACAGCATCTTATAAAGCAGGCAACACCTCAGAAAGAACAAAAGCAGGAGCTAGAGAGAGAAAGAGATATTTCCCATTAGCCAAAACACAATATGAGCAATGGATATATTTTATCCATGAATAAATAAAAGTGTTTGACAAAAAGTCTCAGGAAAGATGGGATATAAATCTAACCCAAAATATATCTTATTACACACAGTGCTTTAAAAAAAGCAACAGATACGGTGAGTCCTTTCTTGTGGGTTTGAGGAACAGAACATAATTCAGAAAAGAGAAACTGACTAGATATTTTAAAGCATGGGCAGAGGTGATTCTCATATTCTACACAGCATCCGCATATCAAACAGAAAAGAATGGTTGGCAATTGTGGCCACCTGAATAAGAGAGTAATTCTAATTCTAATAGATTCTGTCTTTCCCATAATAGCATCCCCCGCTCCTTCCAAATATGTTTTAAAAGAACTGTGATATCACCATTCAGGCATAGGGTAGGGATACGGCAGCTGATGCTTTTATGGGGACGTTAGCTGGGAATAATGCAGAAGCTCCCGAACACATGACAGATCATGACTTTGAACTGATCCTGGGAGATCTTTGTACGAAATCCCCTACAGTAGTCAGGGGTCATAGTTCAAATGTAGTTAGGTGATGTGAATTAGGTAAGATTAATAAATCTGGACACGAGTAGAATTCCAACTGGAGAAAGCAGTTCACTGGTATTTCACTGCTGCTTAATATTCAGAAGGGAAATTTAATAAAGGAAAACTTTGTTAATCAGCTTCAAGGGATCCTGGGCAGTTTATGTCAGTTTTAAAAGGTAAATTAAGGGAGTGTGTTTGGTATTGTTGATAGTTTAATTTAATCATATACTCATGTCAGCCTGAGTGTAATTGTACAGTAAAGGTCAGCTTTAATAAGACGAGAAGAGGCACAATTATCAATGAAATACTGACCGGGTCATTTATTTGGCCTGGATCTAGATAATATTAAAAAGAAATAATTTGGATTTTGACAAGTGCTCCAAACAGTGTTTTTAGACTGGATTTAATTTGGATTTTGACAAGTGTTCCAAACAGTGTTTTAGAAGAACATTAGTAAGATTGCCTAATTACTTGTGTTGCCTATGTAACTGTCTTTCAGCACAAATAAAATACATAAAAGAAAAATAACATAAAATCATGATTGCAAAAATAGAACCTGTTAGGTGTGCTTGTTTAGGCAATGAAGTTGCTAAGAGAATGGCTTAGCAAAGATTTCAGAAATACCTAATTTATGTTCTATTTCAAGATTATCATCTCTAATTCATACTTCATGCTTTGATTATACATTTATATTTGTTCCTTGTCTATTTTTGAATGAATAAACTAGCTGGTACCCAGTGTCATTAATATAACACTGGGTTATATTATTCTTGACTTAAGACCACAATTGGGCCAAATTTTTATGTTGCTCAGTACAAATTTGTTGTGAGTTTGGACGTACAGTGGTACCTCGGTACTCGACCACAATTCGTTCCAGAAGTGTGGTCGAGAACCGATTTGGTCGAATACCGAATTTATTTATCCCATAGGAAATAATGGAAATGGATTTAATTGGTTCCCAGCCCCTGTTAATTCGCTGGGAACCAATTAAATCTATTTTCTTTATTTCCAATGGGATAAATAAATTCGCTACTCCAAGCTGCAGGAAAGGTGGGGGCTGCTGCAATCTTGGCAGCTTTGGGGGGCTCTTTTCCTCATTGCTTCCTTTTATTACCTGTAAGCAGCTTCAAAAACTTTTTCCCTGTGGCTGCAACAGCGGCGGCTTCCCTTCCAGTAGCAAGAGCACCGGGAAGTCATGTAATGAAGGGAAGCTGCTGGAGCGGCAGCAACTGCTGAGATGGCTCCGCCGGCTTCCCTTCATCACGTGACATTCCCGGCGCTGTTGCTACTGGAAGAAAAATCGCCGCTGTTGCAGCCACAGGGAAAAAGTTTTTGAAGCTGCTTACAGGTAATAAAAGGAAGCAATGAGGAAAGGAGCCCCCAGAAGCTGCCATCCCGGCAGCTTCTGGGGGCTGAGGAGCTCTCTAAGAGCTCCAAGCTGCAGGAAAGGTGGGGGCTGTTGCAATCTTGGCAGCTTCTGGGGGCTCCTTTCCTCATTGCTTCCTTTTATTACCTGTAAGCAGCTTCAAAAACTTTTTCCCTGTGGCTGCAACAGCGGCGATTTCCCTTCCAGTAGCAACAGCGCCGGGAATGTCACGTGATGAAGGGAAGCCGGCGGAGCCATCTCAGCAGTTGCTGCCGCTCCAGCAGCTTCCCTTCATTACGTGACTTCCCGGCGCTCTTGCTACTGGAAAGGAAGCCGCCGCTGTTGCAGCCACAGGGAAAAAGTTTTTGAAGCTGCTTACAGGTAATTAAAAGGAAGCAATGAGGAAAGGAGCCCCCAGAAGCTGCCAAGATTGCAGCAGCCCCCACCTTTCCTGCAGCTTGGAGCTCTTAGAGAGCTCCTCAGCCCCCTGAAGCTGCCGGGATTACATTTCGGATAATGAACAAAATTTTCTCTGGCTGTTCGGTATCTGAATTTTTGTTCAGATACCGAAGCAAATTTTTGCCGAAAATTTTGTTCGTTATCCGAAATGTACGAGAAAGGAAGCGTTTGAGTACCGAGGTGCCACTGTATTTTATAACATTTTTAAAGTGAATCACTGCAATTGATAAATTAATAACATGGTTGTTAAATGAATCTGGTTTCCCCATTGATTTTGCTTGTCAGAAGATTGCAAAAAGTGATCTGAGATGCTGCACCCATCATAAATGTGAACCAGTTGCCATGCATCTGAATATGAATTATGTGACCATGGGCATGTTGCAACAGTTAAGTGTGAAAAATGGCCATAAGTCGCCTTTTCAGTTGTAACTTTGAACAGTCATTGGAATACAGAATAACAGAATTGAAAGGGACCTTCTAGGTCAGTGATGGCAAATCTTTTTCCCCATGGGTGCCAAAAGTGCATACACGCGGGCTATTGTGCATACGCGAGTGTGCCCGCACCCATAATTCAATGCTTGGGGAGGGTGAAAACGGCCTCCCCCTCCCCCTGGAGGACATCTGGAGGCCAGAAATTGCCTGTTTTCCAACTTCTGGTGGGCCTGGTAGACCCATTTTTCATCCTCCCCAGGTTCTAGAGGTTTCCCTGGAGCCTGGAGAGGGCAAAAATGCATTCCCCCATTTACCTGGAGGCCCTCTATAAGCCAAAAACGCCCTCCCAGAGCCTCCATGTGAGCCAAAAATCAACTGGCTGGCATGCACATGCATGTGGGGCTGAGCTAGGGCAATGGCTTGTGTGCCAGCAGATATGGCTCCATGTGCCACCTGTGGCACCTATGCATAGGCTAAAATATCACAGTTGCAGGTCATGTAGTCCAATCTCCCACCCAAGAGATACCTACACCATTTTTGGCGGATGGCAATCCATTCTCTTCTTGTAAGTCACCAGTGATGAAACACCCGCAACTTCTGAAGGCAAGCTGTTCCTATGGTTGATTGTTCTCACTCTCAGAAAATTTATCCTTATTTCTAGGTCGAATCTCTCCTTGACCAGTTTCCATCCATTGTTCCTTGAGTGGCCTTATGTTGCTTTGGATAATAGATTTTCCCCTCCTCTCTGTGATGAAATGTAAGTGTGCTGTAAGTCAAAGACTGCCTGGACACATCCTGAAACTACTTTTCACATTTAGTTTCCTGCAGGTTGCAATCCCTCTGCACACAGAACTGTTTTTATTTCGCTGGTTTTCTCCATTAAGATCAGTAATGGGCTGCTGCTCCCACAGGGGAGAGACGCAGTGGAGGTAGTAAGTTTATGTACTATTCATTGAATACTTAATAGTTTTTTTATTGTCTTTTCTTCTTTCGTACCTTATTATGATCCTTAATTACTTTTAAAATAGGAAATAATTAAATAGCATGTTTTTACCCATAAACGCTTTAATCATTTTAAGCCTTATCTAGAACTGAACTTTTATAGCAATTAAAGAAAATTGAGCTACTTGCCTAATCTGTTATCCTACTGAACCTCAAGGGTTCAGTACCAAATCTTAAAATGTTACTGTGGTACAGTAAATAATGCTGTTGTATCATTTGTCCTTTTTGTGGCTATTCAAATAATGTGACTTAATCAACTGAAAAAGAGTCCAAGCACCTATTTGAAAACTTATCTTGGTCGGTAAGCCACTCCCACCCAGTCACATGACCTTTAAGCCACTCCTGGTTACATGATTGTCAAGCCACTCCCACCTGGTCACATGACCATCAAGCCACACCCACACAATAAGCCACACCCACAGTGCGGTAGTAAATTTTTTTGCAACCCTTCACTGATTAAGATATTTAAGAGCAACAATGATTAGAAATACCCTATAGCAGAAATTAAGACCTGTCATATAGACCTTGCTTCTGAAGTATAGCAATAGCATAGCATTTAGATTTATATACCACTTCAGAGTGATTTACAGCCCTCTCTAAGCAGTTTACAGAGAGTAAGCATATTGCCCCCAACAGTCTGGGTCCTCATTTTACCAACCTTGGAAGGATGGAAAGCTTGAGCCTACTGAGATTCGATCTGCCAAATTGTTGGCAGCTGGTGATCAGCAGAAGTAGCTTGCAGTGCTGCATTCTAACCCCTACACCACTGAGCCCCCTTCCTACATAGGAAGAATCACTAGGATTCCTTTGTGGAGGCATGTCTAAATGTCTTTATGAAAAACGTATAGTGATGAAACTTATATAGGCAGTTCTCAGCATTACTAAAGTCTATTCCTGCATGTTTCTGTATTCTGTATTTTCATTTTTATTTTTGCCAGCCAGCCAGCCAGCCAGCCAGCCAGCCAGCCAGCCAGCCAGCCAGCCAGCCAGCCAGCCAGCCAGCCAGCCAGCCAGCCAGCCAGCCAGCCAGCCAGCCAGTAATTTCTGTTTCATTTTTGGCCTGGGTTGGGATCTTCCATTTTAAGTTGAAGTAATGTGATATGAAAAATGTCCCTATCTGTGATTGGTGATTGAAAAATCTATTTGGATTCAGATATACAAATAATTCCCATAACACGCATGCCTATGGCGCAGGCATTATTGCATTAAATCTGTTACAAAAGAAGGCTGTTATAAGGAATTGACTGAAAATGGGCTGAAGGCATGTAAAACAATGAGATCACACCAGATGAATGGAGAAACTCTACTGTCAGAAGGTGAAAAGAATATGCAGACTTGATACTTTTGACTTGGAAAATGAAACATTACCTTCAATCTGCAAAGTATTTCATAAAACCAGGGGATTTAACCTTAAGTTTTGCTTTCCCCAAATTCCAGTACTAACCAAGGAGAAATGTGGAAACGACCCATTTATTCCCAAACTGAAATTGGGAATAAATGTGAAAATGAATGCAATTTTTAGATGCCCACTCTTTGGCTAGATCAATGACACCTTGTGTAAAATATACACTGCTCTAAAAAATAAAGGGAACACTCAAATAACACATTCTAGATCTGAATGAATGAAATATTCACATTGAATACTTTGTTCTGTACAAAGCTGGATGTGCTGACAACAAAATGAAATTGATTGTCAATCAGTGTTGCTTCCTAAGTGGACAGTTTGATTTCACAGAAGTTTTATTTACTTGGAATTATATTCTGTTGTTTAAATGTTCCCTTTATTTTTTTGAGCGGTATATATTCCTCCCCATTTTGCTCAAAATCCCAGTGAGGCTGAATGGCCATCAATCTAATGAATAGCCTAGCTGAGTGAAGATTTGAATTCCAGTTTCTCCAGTCCTACTTTAGCACTGTATTCATTCAAACCACAGAGTGTAATTTTGATTATTTTACATAGACAATTTGGCTAATAACGTTAGTTAGATCTTTGCAATACAGTATAAGCTTGTTTAATTCCCTAAAAAACCTCCCCATATGTTTAGAATAGAATAGAACAGAATAGAATAGAATTCTTTATTGGCCAAGTGTGATTAGACACACAAGGAATTTGTCTTGGTGCATATGCTCTCAGTGTACATAAAAGAAAATATAGATATGTCAAGAATCATGAGGAACAACACTTAATGATTGTCATAGGGGTCAAATAAGCAATGAAGAAACAATCAATATTAATAAAAATCTTAGGACACAAGCAACAAGGGGCGGCATACAAATCCAATAAATAAATAAATAAAACAAGTTACAGTCATAAGTGGGAGGAAAAGGGTGATAGGAATGATGAGAAAAAACTAGTAGAAATAGAAGTGCAGACTTAGTAAAAAGTTTGACAGTGTTGAGGGAATTATTTGTTTAGCAGAGTGATGGCGTTCGGGAAAAAACTGTTCTTGTGTCTAGTTGTCTTGGTGTGCAGTGCTCTGTAGCAATGTTTAATAGACAAAGGAATCCTATGAATTATTTCTCCGCTCAGAAAAGTCTGATTGATCCTACCAGTTTCTCTTTTTGTAATTGAGTTGTACTTTCTGTGCAGTTGCGATTTTTTTTAGAGCAATGACATCATCGAAATGAGCAGAGATGGACACCTCCAGGGTGGATTCCCATTACCGCTGCTACTGGTGCACCATGCACACAGCTTCTGTCCTCCTACACGTACGTCCCAGCGTGTTTTTGCTTCTGCACATGCGCAGGAAACAAAATCTTGCAAGGGGATGCGCAGGCACGTGAGATTTTGGTGATCTTTTTTGCTTCTGAGCATGTGCAGAAGCAAAAACATGCTGGGACGCACACATGTGCATGTAGGAGAACAGAATCTGTGCACGCAGTGCAACATTTGCTACCGGTGTGCCCAATCCTGGATTCCTGACACTTCTTTTATTTCCTGTGGGAAGGTGGAGAGGAAGAGTTGTAGGAAATGAATGGAGAATGGAAGCAGTGTGTCATTTGGGGGTTGTTCTATCCCGGGCCTATGCAGCTTGAAAACAAAGGAGGAATCCACGTGCTGATATTTCAAATCAATCTTTTTATGTATAAAGTCTCATTTGTATAAGCCAAAGTCATGCATGTGAGATAATCTTGGCAGTTTCTCAGTGAGGGTAATTAAGAGATAATCGTTCCGCGGCCAAAGATCAAAGCTACTTGTGCATTCCTTCATGAGATAAGGAGTCTCCAGTTTCACAGACTTTCTTTTTCAGCTTACCATCATCTCCGCAGACAGGGCAATTTTAGTCCAAGGATTTTAGTAGGAAAATAATAGGTGGCTAGTGTAACCTGGCTAAAACCTAAAAGATCATCCAACTCCAGTGCAAAATGTTGGTACTCCATCCCAAATTACCCATATGCCACCCTATAGGACAGTGATGGCGAACCTATGGCACAGGTGCCACAAGTGGCATGCGAAACCATATCTGCTGGCACACAATCTCAGCTCAAATGTGCATGTGTGTGCTGGCCAGCTGATTTTTGGCTACACAGAAACTCTGGGAGGGCCTTTTATGCTTCCAGAGAGCCTCCAGGGGGACGGGGGAGGGAGTTTTTACTCTCTCCTGGCTCTAGGGAAGCTTTTGGATCCGGGGAGGGTAAAACACAAGCCTACTAGGCCCACCAGAAGTTGGGAAACAGGCCATTTCCAGCCTCCAGGGGGCAGGGAAAGCTGTTGTCATCCTCCCCAGGCATTGAATTATGGGTGTAAGCACTCGCACATGTGCGATAGCACACACCCACACTTTATCGTCACCCGAGGAAAAAAAGGTTCACCATCACTGCCATAGGAAGTGGTCAACAATTCCCTAGAGTTGCAAACTACAGATTACTTCCTTTTCCCATACAAATATTCTTGTCTTTCTTAGTCTTCTAAAATGGGCATCTAGCAAAGGCTCCAGATTTTCCTCCTCCCTTAAGTCAGACTCTACTGTCAATGGCATATCTGCCACCTCTGGTGGTCCTTCAGGTTCATCCAGGTCTATTTCTCCCTCACTCTCACTCTCTGCATCAGCTGGCAACACCATTGGCCTAGGGTACCAAGATGGGCCTGGCTCATCCTCCTTGGAATCTATCATTACCAGAGTTGGACAAGGAGCACTCACAACGAGGGGGGGGGGGGTTGAATTTGCGGGATTTCAAGAGACTCAAAAAATATTCCCAGGGCCTCTTTTTGACATCCCAGGGCCTACATGCTGCCCATCAGTGATGGATTGCTGCCAGTTTGAATCGATTCTCCCATACCGGTGGCAGGAATTTGCTCCCACTCACTGAACTGACAGCAATGGTCGCCTGGCCACACCTCCAAACCAGTTCTCCAGTCGCAGCTCTGTGAAATCAGCTTGCAAAAAACCCTCTGTGCATGCACATAGGCTTCTGCGCATGTGCAGAAGGGTATTTGCGCGACATCCCAGCAGCCACTTAGGTCCCACAGAGTTGGCCTTCTCTAGGTCCCATCGACCAGACAATGTTGCCTGGCGGAGCCTAGGAGAAGAGCCTTCTCTGTGGCAGCCCCGGCCCTCTGAAATCAACTCCCTCCAGAGATTCGAACTGCCCCCACCCTCCTTGCCTTCCGCAAGAGCCTCAAGACCCATCTATGTCGTCAGGCATGGGGAAACTAGTGTATCCCCCCCCGTCCATTGAAAGTTATGCCTGGTTGTGATTATGTAGTATCAATTGTTTTTTAAGGTAATGGGTTTTAGTTATAGTTTTTAATTATTAGATTTGTATTGTTTCATTGTTGTTGTGAGCCGCCCCCGAGTCTTCGGAGAGGGGCGGCATACAAGTCTAATAAATTATTATTATTAAAATATTAATTATGATGGGGGTGCCCAAAATGCGCACTTCTGACGCAACGCAAACCAGTAGGGAAGGCAAGTAAAACCCATCCCTGCTGCCCATCCCTGATGTAGTCCCTAAGGCCAAATGATTTAGGGAGGACTCTTCTCTCCCCCTTCAGCGTTCAATTTCAAAAGCTTGCCTGCTTTGGGGGAGTAAGACAACCATGCCAAAGTGAAGCTTATTCCGTGGGGGTGTGTAAAATGCCAGCTTTTCTACCGCAGCTTGTTAATGCGCATTTTGGACAATGTTAACAGGATTTCAAATATTCAGGACAAGGCAGGTATCTGCCTTAAGTCCTTAGGAGAAGCTAAAAAGACTATTAACGAGCTGAGTCCATAAAAACCATCTGTTCCAGTCATGCTTCTTCTTTTTTTATTAGTCCTCCAAATCTGCAGCATACATCTCCAGAGCTAGAGAAATGCTCTAGTGCAGAGTGCAATTTCCAATTTCCAACCTGATTTTGTGCATTCATACATATGCATGCCTGGAGAGCTCTTCCTGAATACAAAGACCAATCTCTCTCCCCGCTTCCCTCCTTCCCCCGCTCCTTCCTGGGGTTGTACTTTGTTTATTTTCCTTGAAATGCCCTTGAAATTTCATTTGCTCAGTGAAACCAAACAAATAATTGCATACTAAAAAGGAATGGAAAAGTAGGCAGCTAAGTTATTTGCAGCATCAAATATTTCCCTTCTGCGGTTAACATTCACAACGAGGAGGACATGGCAATAAACAGCCTCCTGTATCTTAAATGCAGGAACTAATGCCAATGTCAAATGCGTGAAGTGAAAATATCTTAGGATATGCCTTCGCAGCTCCGCTCTAGCGCTGTTAAATGGAACAGGCTCTATAATGTAATAGGAGTCAGGCTTGTCATATTTCCCCCCTGATCTCCGAAGAAGAATACCAATGCAATTGTAATGCAGTTTATATCTTTTTCTAGTCAAAGTCGGCTCATTTCACAGGGTTTCACAATGGAGTTTTGAAAAAGGTTAGGCTGGGGGAAACGAAAAAAGGAGAAAGAACACCGTCAGTGTTGCTTAAAATTTAAGGGAATTTGCCCATTCTGATTCTGGGCAGTGAGAAACTATAATTGCTTTGCTCCATCCATCATAGACCTCTAGAGGATTTGGCCCACAGAGGAATTGGCATTTAGAGCTTCAGCCATGGTCATCGGTATGACCCACAATGCAGTTGGAGGCTGAACCTCTAACCTGCCATAGCTGTACAATAGGCCAATGTTGTGACTTCAGGTGACAGCCAGATAGGAGTAGCAGCCCTGATAGAAACATAGAAACATAGAAGTCTGACAGCAGAAAAAGACCTCATGGTCCATCTAGTCTGCCCTTATACTATTTTCTTTATTTTATCTTAGGATGGATATATGTTTATCCCAGGCATGTTTAAATTCAGTTACTGTGGATTTATCTACCACGTCTGCTGGAAGTTTGTTCCAAGGATCAAATGATGATGTCAAGCTTTGCTAAATTCAGCTACACTTGTTTCCCTTAGCATAGCAACCTCAACTCTCAAACAATGAGGGACAGTTTTCACTATGTGCTAAGTGTGAAATGCTGTTGGGGGGGGAAAAAACCTCCATGAAAAAGTGTATAATTAAAACAGGCAATTTCTGAGTTCATGGCTGCCAGTGATAGCCTTGTTGGGAAATGGCCGTGTTTTGTTTCATTGGTGGTAGCACCGGAGAAAGGAACACGTTACAAAGTGTGTGTTCTCTTTGGGGAACACAAGAGAATTCTTGTGTTAATGGTGATATTAACAGCGTTGGTACATGAACCACTTTGGGATGGTGAAACCTATTCTCACAACTTTAAGGCCTAATGGCCTTTTTCTCTCTCCCATCAGCTATTATTTCATCTGTGCTGCTAAATAGAGAAAGGCCATACATTTTATATCTATCTGTGCCTTAGCACTTAGTTATTCATCTAGGCAAATATAGGTAGTCCTCAACTTACAACTTACAATTGAGCCCCAAATTTCTTTTGCTAAGTGAAACATCCATGAAGTGAATCTGCTCTGTTTTATGACTTTTCTTGCCACAGTTGTTAAGTGAATCACTGCAGTTGTTAAATTAGCTAAACCATTGTTAAAGTGAATGTGGCTTCCCCATAAGTCAATTGTCAATTTTGATCACATGCTACAATGGCCCTAAGTGTGAAAACCAAATCAGAAGTCACTTTTTTAGTGCCACTGTAACTTTGAACTGTCACTAAACAAACTACTGTAAGTCAAAGACTACCTGTATAGGCATGTCAACAATATCATCATCAAGGTTTAGATTGATAAAGTGTGTGAATTTTGTTTTATTATATGGGCTTCGGAGAGGGGCGGCATGCAAGTCTAGTAGATTATTATTATTATTAATTATTATTACCATCTGGCTATAAAGGCGAGTAACATGGTCAGTAGTGATGGGTGTTCGGGTTCGGCAAGTTCGGCAAGTTCCGCTGAACCCGAACCGAACCCGAACCTGAACCCGAATGGGGAATCCGAGCAAGAGATTCCGGGGGCGGAGCTTTGACGTCACGTATACCGGCAGGTTGCTAAGGACGCCAAGGTGATCACTTCCTGGATTCCATGGAATCCAGGAAGTGATCACCTTGGTGTCCTTAGCAACCTGCCAGTGACGTCAAAGCTCCACCCCTGGAATCTCTTCATGGGAGGGATTCCCCAGATCCTTCCAAGGAAGGTCTTTATGTAAAAATAAACATTGTTATTTTTATGAAAAAGGACGCCGCAGCGGTGCTGCAAGCAAAGGGCGGTCCTTTCACGTAAAAATAAACATGAAGAGATTCCGGGGGCGGAGCTTTGACGTCACTGGCAGCTTGCTAAGGACGCCAAGGTGATCACTTCCTGGATTCCATGGATGTCAAAGCTCCGAATGCCAAACACAACCCCGAAATTTGCCCGAAGTTTCAAAAAATTTCGGGTTCGGGTTCGGCATACCGAACACCACAAAATTTGGTATGGACCCAAATTGTGCGAGTTCGGTTCCCCCATCACTAATGGTCAGATTACTTTCTACAGTGGCAGTGCAGAAGACCTTTGTTATTTTGAGGAGTTTACTGACCAATTTTTGATTTATTCTCCATATTCAGAAAAGTCTATATGTTTAGAGCTCATTCTCAGCTCACCTGTTCATTTTTCACCTTTTCACTTGCTGAATAAAGAAGAGGGGGAGGGAATCTTCACCTACCACGTTTCCCCCAAAATAACCTTGTCTTACATTTTCTGAACCCCAAAATAAGTGTTTGGCTTTATTTTTGGGGCGCATGGAGCAAGACAGGGCTCCTCTTACTGTCTTACCTGGTTTCCATCTCTGTCTCCCTAACCCTAACTAGAGGAAATGGTGGGAACTAACTGTGCATGCATTTAAACATTTTCAGGGAGGGCTTATTTTGGGAGAAAGGTTTATTTTGGGGGTAAGGGTTTATTCTCTTAGGAGGGCTTATTTTCAGAGGATGTCTCATTTTCGGAGAAACACGGTAGCTGCAAACCTGTGAAAATCTGAGACTTCCGCTTCCCATTCCAGAGTCATCCCAGCCAAGGTCAGGTCTTGCACCCTTGTGACCATAACAGAGACATGAAGCCATGGTGCTGGCTTTTACTAAAAATGTTGGGGTGGTTGTTGTTTGTTGGGAGTTTCAACACTGACCCTAAGCACTGAGTCCTATGGAAATTGGCTGGTCTTGGGTATCTCTGCTGCTGTTATTAAGAGATTGGGATATCATCTTGGTTACTAGATTTATTTATTTATTTATAGTTTGTCAAACATGTACAAGATAGCAGGTATGGTATAAATATAAATATGAACAAAATAGATGGGTACAAAAAAAATGAGGACATTAGGACAGAGATAGTTGGTGTGCTGATGCGCTTATGCAGATCTTTTAGGAATGGGGTGAGGTCAACAGTAGACAGTCTAAGGTTAAAGTTATGGGGGTTTGGGGATATAACAACAGAGTCAGTGAGTGCATTCCAGACATTGACCACTCTGTTACTGAAGTCATATTTTCTGCAATTGAATTTGGAGCAGTTTACCTTGAATTTGTATGTATTGTGTCCTTGTGTATTATTGCAGTTGAAGCTGAAGTAGTCATTAACAGGTGGTACGTTGTAGCAGATAATTTTGTGTGCTATGTTTAGGTCATATTGTAGATGGTGTAGTTCTAGGTCGGAGTCTGCAAACTTGGCAACTTTAAAACTTGTGGACTTCAACTCCCAGAATTCTGGGAGTTGAAGTCCACAAGTCTTAAAGTCACCAAGTTTGCAGACCTCTGTTCTACGGTAGGTTCTCTAAGCCCCGAAATTTCAAGCCTGGTGGCGTAAGCATTTTATTGCAAGCAGAGGGGTGGAGTACTCTTTTCATGAAATACCTCTGAAATACCACTGGAATCTTAGTGTGGATTCCAGGCAAACAAGCTGTATTCAAGACAGAGCTGATCTAGCAAAGTTGTATGCCGTAGTTTCCAGTACAATATAACTGTAAAAAAAGCTTAGGTTGATAACTCCCAATGCCTTTTTGCCAATGCTGTTGCACTCTGGCACTTAGATCATTTGAGATTCAAATTTGGTATCTACTGTTTTCCCAAAAATAAGAAATTCCTTAATAATAAGCCCAATCAGTCTTTGGAGTTCAGGGCAATAAGGCCAAGCACTTATTTCAGGGTTGAGCCTTTTTATGCAGAATTTGGGTTTCCTGTATAAAATTTATGCTTGAAGATTTCCTTTTATTTTGACGGCCTAAATCAACCTCACATCCTCAGCCCCCATAAACCTTGGCAAGTTGAAGAAATGTGGACCAACTCTTCATGGCAGTTAAGCAGCCAAGGAATTCTGGGAGTTGATACCCACATATTTTTAAATTGCCAGGTTTAAAAAACACTGTTCTAAATGTTTGCTGGCATGGCTTGTTCAGGTAAGTAGCAGCTTGCATTTTTTTTTTTAAAGTCCATTTTCACAACAGGGAATAATTTTCATTGGTTGCAACATAAGCCTGCCTGATTTTGAACTTCACTAAAACTTAAAAGAGGGCAACTCCAAAATACATAGAGGAAAAAGAGGAAAGCTCAAAGTGGTATTAAAATGCATAAAGAACTAAATAACTCAGTGCTTTGCTTAGATCAATATTAGATCAGTCTTTAAAATATTTAAATAAAACTATTTTTAAAAAATATGTCCTGATTCTGATTAAAAATGGTGAGTTTAATAATTCATAGTTAGGATTTTTCCTTCTTCTGTTTCTCCAATTGACTGCATACTATATACAGTATAATTCTCTGATGAATGGCTTCATATTTTATCAGAAAAACTCTGGTTTGTTTTCCTTTCTGATCCACAAGGCTTGCGCAGAAACTCTTTGAATTACTATCCTTTTCATTTAAAGTTTTCGATATTTGGAATCTAACCCTCTACTATCTCTCGCTGGGTCTGGGATTGCCTTTTTTGTTCTTGAACCCTCCACCGGATTTACTTTTCATGTTTTTTCTCTATCCTATTAAATAAATATTGTGTGTGGGGTGGGGGGTGGGTAGAATCAGAGAACTGAATCTTGAGTAGCGTTTTGCTTGATCTGGAAATAGTACCGGTAGCAGAACTGAAAGATAGTAACCTGGCTGAAAAGATTGCAGTAGGATTGCCTGAAAGGATTGAAGTAGGATAGACCCCATTCCACTTTCCAGCAAAGCTTTTCACCTGTGCAACATCTGGCCACAGCACTTCCACTGATGGAGAGAGGAAGGAATGGGAAGAGTGAGTCTTCTGTTGTTAATTCTCTGATCCCATAAAACCATCCTTAGGATTGGAGAACAGACAGCAAATATTTATTTATTTGTTTATTGGATTTGTATACCGTCCCTCTCTGACTATAACCTATACATATCTAAAAATCCAATTAATATGATTAAAAATAACTTTTAAAACTCTAATGCAATTTAGAAACATTCATTAGAAACATAGAAACATAGAAGTCTGACGGCAGAAAAAGACCTCATGGTCCATCTAGTCTGCCCTTATACTATTTTCTGTATTTTATCTTAGGATGGATATATGTTTCTCCCAGGCATGTTCAAATTCAGTTACTGTGGATTTATCTTCCACGTCTGCTGGAAGTTTGTTCCAAGGATCTACTACTCTTTCAGTAAAATAATATTTTCTCATGTTGCTTTTGATCTTTCCCCCAACTAACTTCAGATTGTGTCCCCTTGTTCTTGTGTTCACTTTCCTATTAAAAACACTTGCCTCCTGGACCTTATTTAACCCTTTAACATATTTAAATGTTTCGATCATGTCCCCACTTTTCCTTCTGTCCTCCAGACTATACAGATTGAGTTCATTAAGTCTTTCCTGTTATGTTTTATGCTTAAGACCTTCCAACATTCTTGTAGCCCGTCTTTGGACCCGTTCAATTTTGTCAATATCTTTTTGTAGGTGAAGTCTCCAGAACTGAACACAGTATTCCAAATGTGGTCTCACCAGCACTCTATATAGCGGAATCATAATCTCCATCTTCCTGCTTGTTATACCTCCAGCTATGCAGCCAAGCATCCTACTTGCTTTCCCTACTGCCAGAAACATTCATTACCATTCATTCAGCAAAACATACTAGTACACTCGTCGGTCAGGGGGCTAGGATCTATTGGCCCCAAGCCTGGTGGCATAAATAGGTCTTTAAGCATTTGCAGAAGTTGAGGAGGGTGGAGGCAGTGCGAATCTCCGGGGGAGCAGATTCCAGAGGGCTGGGCCCACCACAGAGAAGGCTCTTCCCCTAGGCCCCACCAAATGACATTGTCTAGTTGATGGGACCTGGAGAAGGTCAACTCTGTGGAACCTGACTGGCCGCTGGGATTCATGTGGCAGGAGGCGGTCCCGTAAGTAATCCATTAATCTTAGATTGGTAATTCCATTCTCCCTTCTCCTTTTCTCTTCTCCTTTTCTTACCACTCATTTCAAGAGAAGCCGGAAGATAAAGGAATGAGCTCTTTTTTCATATCATACGCAGTTTCCCATGTGTTACTATAGTTTGTATATGTGTGTGTGCTAAGAACTAAGCACCGACTTCCATTTCCACTCTCATCTTCTTTATCCATTCCTGCATGGGATAATGGTATTCCCCTACGAATTATCCTAAAGTATTTTTGAAGTGTGAACAGTGCAGTCAGGCGGTAGGGAAAGCAAGTAGGATGCTTGGCTGCATAGCTAGAGGTATAATAAGCAGGAAGAGGGAGATTATGATCCCGCTATATAGAGTGCTGGTGAGACCACATTTGGAGTACTGTGTTCAGTTCTGGAGACCTCACCTACAAAAAGATATTGACAAAATTGAATGGGTCCAAAGACGGGCTACAAGAATAGTGGAAGGTCTTAAGCATAAAACGTATCAGGAAAGACTTAATGAACTCAATCTGTATAGTCTTGAGGACAGAAGGAAAAGTGGGGACATGATCGAAACATTTAAATATGTTAAAGGATTAAATAAGGTTCAGGAAGGAAGTGTTTTTAATAGGAAAGTGAACACAAGAACAAGGGGACACAATCCGAAGTTAGTTGGGGGAAAGATCAAAAGCAACATGAGAAAATATTATTTTACTGAAAGAGTAGTAGATCCTTGGAACAAACTTCCAGCAGACGTGGTAGATAAATCCACAGTAACTGAATTTAAACATGCCTGGGATAAACATATATCCATCCTAAGATAAAATACAGGAAATAGTATAAGGGCAGACTAGATGGACCAAGAAGTCTTTTTCTGCCGTCAGACTTCTATGTTTCCAAACTGCTGAACCTATCTCAGAAAATGATCCCAACCTTTGATGAATGCAGTGCTGAATCGTCAGCAATGTTACCACTAGAGATGGTAGTTAAAGAGCTACTTCCACCTCACTTTCCTTCCTCCACAGAAAGAGAAGAGCAGAGAAACAGAGGCTCCACAACCTCTCACCTGCAATAAAGTGTGTGGGGCAGCAGGTCTTTTTGGGTGGATGGATGGATGAATCCTGAACGAATCCTTGTTACCCCCCCCCTCTTCTTTTCTTGCCCCATTGGCTGGAAGAGCAGATGGAGAGAAATGGGAAGAATACAGTGGTGAAATCCATTTTTTTTACCATTGGTTCTGTGGGTGTGGCTTGGTGGGTGTGGTTTGGCATGGTGGGTGTGGCTAGGTGGCATGGCAGGGGAAGGATACTGCAAAATCTTCATTGTCACCCCATTCCAGGGGGAAGGATATTGCAAAATCTCCACTCCCATCCATTCTGGGGCCAGCCAGAGGTGGTATTTGCCAGTTCTCCAAACTACTTTATTTATTTGTATTTATTAGATTTGTATGCCGCCCCTCTCCAAAGACTACTTGAAATTTCTGCTACCGTTTCTCCAGAACCTGAGCAAACCTGCTGGATTTCATCCCTGGGTGAAATAGCTCCTTTGATTCTAGTTCAATCCCACATATCATTTTGTGCTACACCAGGGGTCTCCAAACTTGGCAATTTTAAGACTTGTGGACTTCATTTCCCAGAATTCTTCAGTCAGCCATACATTTTTAAGGTAGCCTAGAACAAGAAACAAAGTCATGCAGGCCAATACTATATTTATTCTAATGTTCTAGTAATAGAATCTCTCAATTCCCCTGAGTGACAAATTCCCTGGAGTGACAAATCTCTAGAATTGAAGAATTGATAGTAAAAGACCCAAGAGTTTCTTGGTTTCCTAGTCCTGGGAACTGGCACCAAAGGAAGTATTTTCCACTCCATCTATCGCCTTCTGCACTTTTATGGACAGAACAGGAGTTAAAAATTGAAGCTTGTACATTTTACAGCAACACCACTTCTCTCCTGGCTCATAAACTGCAGAAAAGGAGTTAAAAGTTTCTTGACCATCACATAGCCAGATGAGGCAAAATCAAATTATAACATTTATTATTTAATGCAATATTAAAATATATCATACTGCTGCTAGACAATATTACTAACAGCCATTTTAGGTGTCCCTCTGTGTAAATAATCAATTTTTCCGACATCTTGTTAAAGCAGAAAATATGACACAACCACAACAATTGCATTTACAAATTGGATTTCCAGCTGCTTCTGACTTAAAAACAGCTACAGAAATATGACCACAGAAGAGGAGAAATCCCTCCTGTCCCTAAATATCATCATTTCTACCAAGTCCAGCATTTTTCAATTCAAACAATCCACATTTATGACACCATTATAGCAGAGCTTATCTGGCTTCATTCAAGCTTGACTATGATCCATAAGTACAGCCCAAATGGCATCGTCTTTCTTTCAAAGTTCTTGTAACTCAGTAGGTGGGTTAGAAATGCTAGCTTTAATTAGGGAGCTTTATCTTTCTAAACATGTTTCACAACCCTGATTTCTCACCAAATATCATGCCAGGAACCTGGGCTTCAACAAGCTTAATGCAGTATTTGTAGGATAAAAATAACATGAGCTAAGGGTACCCTGTCTTTCTGCAAGATACAACGCATCACGTAAAAATAGAGGAGAATTTCTGAAGAACAGAAATAGAACTGCAAGAATATTTCTTTCTGCCTCTTCAATAATGATAATTATAGCCTGCTCCAAGGAATGTATTAGTTTATTCAGTCAGGATGTCAAATTCAAGTTTCTCTCTTCCCTTTCTTACATTTCTCAGATGTCTTACTCTTGATTGCTTCTTTTGGCCTGGTCCAATGGATTGATTTGCTTACCATGAAAATTCAGCCATTGTGTAGTATATTATGAAATAGTCTCCTACTGGAACCTAGAATGGAACTTTACTTACTTGTAATATATCCACAAATGGCAAGTACAGCTGCTTCACTTTCCACACTACCCTGCCCTCTAAAATTGCATCACTTTTTCTTCTTGCTTTGGTTCTTGTTCCTTGCCAATACACTTGGCTTCCAGAAGACTGTTTGAAATATATCTGTGTTCAATTGTTTAAATCTGCTCTGCACCCAAGCAACTTCAGGGATCTTCTGTGGCTCAGATATGCAGCACGATTTGTGCTGCTTCCCAGGAAAAAATGCTCATGACATAGTGGTTGGCTGGTGGTTTTTTTGGTTACGTGAAGCATGGAAAAAATGTACAAAGGAAATGTCTGGCTGAAGATACAGAGCCCTTAGCACAGTAGTGGGTTCTAAAACCCTTTGCTACCATTTTGCACATGTGCAGAAGCATCCTGGGTGAGTGGGTGGAGCCTCCTGCTGGCGGCACTACTGGCTTGTAGAACTGGGCCGAACAAGGAGCAACCCACCACTGCCTTAGCAGTGAGATACAAGAAAGATGTGGGACAGAAAGGAAGATTATTACCTCTACCCCAATTGTCTGAGTCATCACGTAGCCCAATATTTATATGTTGTAAGCTGCCTCGAATCTTCGGAGAGGGGCGACATATAAATAAATAAATAAATAAATAAATAAATAAATAAATAAATAAATAAATAAATAGATAGATAGATAGATAGATAGATAGATAGACAGACAAACAAACAAACAAACAAACAAATAAATAAATGAATAAATGGATGAATAGATAAATAGACAGACAGACAGACAGACAGACAGACAGACAGACAGACTGACAGACAAACAAACAATATGTGCAGCTCTTATATTCAATTCAAAGACTGCCTTTTATTAACCCAGTAGAAAGGAACATTATAAAATACATGGGAAGCTATGACATTCTCTATGTTTAATTTAAGCTACATTTTTGTCCTGGTCTTAGCTATATTTTTCACAGTACCATTGCCACCTCATTCAAAAGCAGGGCCTTGAATCCAAAAGGGAGTCAGCCTCTGCTGCAGCCATTCAAAGTCCTCTCTCCTGGTGAGGGCAGCAGGTGCGTGCTTTTAAATTTGAAAATTGAAGTGATGATCCCGGGTAGCTCAAGGTTTTATATTTTCAACTACTTCATTATGATAATTGTGTCCATCCTTGAATGTTTTTTTCTCTATCCTGAATGAAATTAGCTGAAAAGGGCCATTGAATAGGTTAAGAAATTGAATGGAATTTTAAAAACATGGCCACTAAGGGGAACATTAATGGAAATGATAATTGAGCTTCTACATGTGGAAATATGTCCACAGGATCTGATGTTTTAATGGTGCCTAGGTGGGGTGCTTCAGGATTTGATGTTCTCTCCCCTCCTGTTTAATATCTGCTAAGTGAAATCATCTATAGTTGGGCTCAGTATCCCTAAATATGCTGATGAAATCTAGTTATTTCTTTTGATCCCAGGCTGGCCAAGTGAGTCATTCCCATAACTCTCAGTTGGTAAGTACAATGGTACCTCTACCTACAAATGCCTCTACTTAAGAACTTTTCTAGATAAGAACCAGTGATCAAGAGTTTTTGAACTCTTTTAAAGAACCATTTTCCACTTACAAACCCGATCCCCCGAAACTGTAACCGGAAAAGGCTAGGAGAAGCCTCCATGGGGCCTCTCTAGGAATTTCTTGGGAGGAAACAGGGCCGGAAAAGGCAGGGAGAAGCCTCTGTGGGGCCTCTCTAGGAATCTCCTGGGAGGAAACAGGGCCGGAAAATGTGAAGAGAAGCCTCCGTGGGGCCTCTCTAGGAATCTCCTGGGAGGAAACAGGGCCGGAAAATGTGAAGAGAAGCCTCCGTGGGGCCTCTCTAGGAATCTCCTGGGAGGAAACAGGGCCGGAAAATGTGAAGAGAAGCCTCCGTGGGGCCTCTCTAGGAATCTCCTGGGAGGAAACAGGGCTGGAAAATGTGAAGAGAAGCCTCCGTGGGGCCTCTCTAGGAATCTCCTGGGAGGAAACAGGGCCCCCACCCTCCCTGTGGTTTCCCCAATCGTACACATTGTTTGCTTTTACATTGATTCCTCTGGGAAAAATTGCTTCTTCTTACAAACGTTTCTTCTTAAGAACCTGGTCACGGAATGAATTAAGTAGAGGTACCACTGTATATGTGACCTATCTGAAGGGAAGCAAGTTAAGTACAGTTGCTCTGAGGTCCTATCAGACTGAGCTGCAATTTGGGGATGACAAAGCATTTAGCTGTTACCATGCAGATTCATCCTTTTAATTTAATTTAATTTTAATTTATTTATTTATATTTGTCAAACAATTATAGGATGCTAAATTATATTAATCAAATATTAGAAAAGTAATGATAAAAAGTAATGATAGAAAACAATAGGACATTAGGACAGGGACAGTAGGCACAATGGTGTGCTTATGCACGCCCCTTACAGACCTCTTAGAAAGGGGGAGAGGTCAATTGTAGATAGTCTAAGGTTAAAGGTTTTGGGGTTAGGAGTAGAAACCACAGAACGGTTGACATTTAGTTTAAATCTATTAATGCTTGTGTGTTGTTGCGGTTGAAGGTGAAGTAGTCGCTAACAGGAAGGAGATTTTGGTATATGATTTTATGAACTATGGTTAAGTAGGAATGGAGATTATGGAGTTATATGTTGGCTAATCAAAGAATTTCAAGTCTGGCGGAATAAGGTATTTTGTTGTGGGAAGAGAAGTGAAGGGCTCTTCTTGTAAAATATTTCTGGACTCTCTCAATTGTGCTGATGTCAGATATGCAATGCGGGTTCCATACAGGTGAACTGTATTCTAGGATTGGCCTGACAAATGTTTTGTATGCTCTGGTTAGCAGATCAATGTTACCAGAGAAGAAGCTGCGAAGGATTAAGTTAACAACTCTTAGTGCCTTTTTGGCAATGTTGTTGCAGTGGGCTCTAGGACTTAGATTGCTAGATATGAGTACTCCAAGGTCAGAGTGAGGGTCATCAATAAGTTCAATTACTCCAAGTTTTAGTATTCTGATTCTTTTTACCAATGTGTAAGACAGCATTTAGTGGTAGAGATTTGAAGAGGGTCCATCAGACAATATCACCTCATGGTAAAAGCCATATCAACTCTAAACTCAAATACTTGTCTTTTTCTTTAAAAGGAGCCCCAAAGAGCTTGAGAAAATAAATACTTTTGCCACATGGCAACAATTGGGAAGTAAATATGTCCCGCTGCTCTGATCTTACATCCTGTCACATTAATGTTTCAGAGCACTCAATATAAATATTAAAACTAATAGCTTCTCTCTGCAGCGATTACTCCGTCATTCCCTGAAATCATCATAAAACATTCAAAGCCTTTTAGAACATTTACACACTTCAATCTTATGGTGGGGAAAAGAAACTAACAGGACACAGTTTGCGAGCTTAAATAATAGTGAAAATCTGTTTATGGAATATGCTTTATTTATTCATCATTGGGAGGAAAGTTTCAGTTTTGATGGTGTTGGTGGGAGCCGAAGTATAGCTAGCCGGGGAGTAAGGCCGACTTATTGCTTTGCTGAATTCTGAAGACTTGTTTAAAAAGAGAGAGAGAGAGAGAGAGTAAAAAAAAGTCCATGAGACTTTCAGCCTGAGGTCAATCAATTTTAGGACTGTAGATATGTAAACAGCTAATGGATTGTAAAGACACATCCTGGTGTTATGAATTTTTAACAAGCAATTCTTTGGGACAGACCTCTATAAATCAGTGATGACTTATTGGCTGGATCAATTATGCCAGCTTTAAAAGATTTAATGACAGGTAATGAACAAGTCTCCCGGGCCTGCCACTCAACACTGTTTTGCACTTGTAGTTACAACTACTTAAGTGTAAAATCTGGATAGGAAGCCATTACCCAGAATAATGGAAACCTTAGAGAATCTTGAAATGATGCTCCGTTATTATTTTACATTTCTGTCTCCATGTGGTTTCCCCAAAAGCATGGCTAATGAATGACCTATTTTATGAACTTGTATATTTAGCCATTGTTAATATGAAAAAACAGACGCACCTGCTGCAAACTACAATAATGTTAAAGCGAGGACATATGTGCAACAACACCATCATGCTAACACTGCCGTGCTGTATTTGCATCCTGATGTAAGTACAAAATGTTTTATGTAGAAAACCCATTATGTTTGTACAATGTTGTTACATGCAGTTTGTTGTTTCCTTCCCCCTTTGCTCATTGCTCCTATAGGCCCCTGTTAGGACAGATCTGTAGCCTTTACTTTTGAAATCTCTTTCCTGGAGTTTGCTTAGGCAACTCAGCTTTTCCCATAGTAAAAAGTAACAGATGGGTCAGGGGTGGGTTCTAAGCAGTGAAGGGCTACCAAACTTTTTACTACCACAGTGTGGGCGTGGCTTATGCAGGATGCCCTGCATTTTCTTTCAACATCTTTTAGTGCAAATTGGGTGCTGTTCTGCCGGCGTGCCTTAACCGCCCGTAATTACAGGGTAATTAGTCCAGGAAGACACACACCATGATAAAAAGAAAACCCAAAAGTTTTTATAAACAGAAAAATAGAAACAGCTCCCTTTTTAAATGTCAAAGGGATTTTCTGGTACACACAAGGCACAGGTTAAAAGCAATCCAATTGCTCACCCAATAACTGGGAAATTGAGTTCAATTCTAAAGTCCAGAGAGTCCACAAACACAATCCTGAACAGCGAAAGACACGATCTTGACGAAACAATGAATCAGATAAACTGCCATGAGGCTAAAACACCAGGCTGCGCTTTTATCTGTAGCACTAATTACAGCAGCCCCACCCAACCACAGGTGGCCTCATTTTCTCTTGTAATAATCCTTCAGTTGTTGTCTCCTATGCATCACTCTATGCATGTGTGGATGTGTCATTAATTCTTGTTCAGAATCCAGGGATGATACAGATGACTGATCTCCTCCTGGGCTGTCTGCCAAACTCCCCTCTTTCCTGTCACTCACGTTTCCTTGGTCAGAGGAGATTTCGTGGGCAGATTCTATTGCGAGCAAAACAGGCCTGCGGCATGTGGATGTCTCCCCCACATCCACCTCCACATTCCTTGGGGCAGGAGCTGGGCCAGAGCTAACCACAACAGGTGCTCTGGGATGGAACTCCATTTTCACTACCCCACTACATTGCCCCCCATCCAGGCAGTAGCCCAACCCTGTTACTTTTCTGCTGGTTTTCTTCCTCACCGCCATGTGGCTGCACATTGGCAAAAATTAAAATATAAAATATAAAAGCCAAAAAGAAGATGGTGATGCATTCACAATCCATTATTTTTTTAAAATGGTGGCGTTTAAGGACCAGCATTGATCGAACCAGTTTTGTAATGTCATTGTGATGTCATCAGCAGGTCGCTACCAGTTCGGGTGAATCTGTCTCAACTGGGAGGATCCCACCTCTGAGATGGATGCTTTAATAGAAATGGTGGAAAACAACTACAGTGATACCTTGTCTTACGAACTTAATTGGTTCCGGGATGAGGTTAGTTAGGTGAAACGTTCCTAAGACAAAACAATGTTTCCCTTAAGAATCAATGGAAAAGCGATTAATGCGCTTTTATTCCCTCCAATAATAATATAGCTGTAATATGCAGTATATACTTGTGTTCCTGGGCATGGGCTGCTATTTTGGGAAGAGTGCAGTTTTTTTACTTGGCAAAGTTTCTCACTGCTAATCTAGATATGACATTCTATGCTCTTATCTGGAAGACTAGTTCAATCAAGAAGGCAATCTCACCAGAAGTTTCTAACATAAGGTACTGAATGGGGAATATGCTTCCCTGAACAGAATTGAACTTACTTAAGAGTTAGTGCATTTAGAATTAATATTGTCTGAAAACTTGCAATGCATTATATCAGAAATGATACTAACCTTGAGACCGGCCCTCAGTAAAGTTGAGACTGGAAAGTAGAGTCCCAAAGGACAACATAAAATGTCTTCACTTAATGAAATTGTGGAGTTCTTTGTCATAAGAATTCAGTAAGACAAACTGTACTAGTGGAAACCAGCCAGGACAATTATGAGAATGAGCAGAATCAAGTCCCATCTACTGATGTTAGAATTAGTAGCTAAATTAAACCTTCAGGTTTAGGAAAAAATCTTTCTAAAGTGGAGACAAATTAAAAGAGACATTGGACCTCAAGATTCACTTAGGAGTTCTGAAGACATCTGTGTTACTAATGTTGACAGCTGGAGGTTAGGTGAGGTTGACATTTGTCTAAACCATAAAGACCTTATAAAACAGAGACCTAATAAAAATTGTTCTATTATGTTGGTTATTCTTGCCACCACAGAAGGGACATGGTGGCTCAGTGGCTAAGACGCTTAGCTTGTCAATCAAAAAGTTGGCAGTCCAGTGGTTCAAATCCCTTGTGCTGTGTAATGGGATGAGCCCCCGTTACTTGTCCAGGTTTCTGTCAACCCAGAGGTTCAAAAGCATGTAGAAAATGCAAGTAGAAAAATAGGGACCACCTGTTGTGACCCGCCAGCAGCCCATGCAGCTGGTAGTGGATCCCGCCCAAGATGAGGCCAATGAGGTGATGCACAAGCAGCTTGTGCAGGTGGCACCCAAGTTGGACAGTGAGAGCCCGGAGAGGACTTAGTGCCAGAGGCAGAGGTTCAGCTATGGCCTTTGGAATCTCCAGCACCTCACAGCAGTGATGAGGCAGAGGAGGTGGAGCCTCTTCTTAATGCACAAGCGCACAGAGCTGACAAAAGGCAGGAATGGCTTCTCAGGAGGAGGTCTCCTCGGGAGTAAGCTTGGGGCTAATTGGCCCCTCCCCAATCCTACTTAAAGAATGACAAAGACAGAAAAAACTCTGCAGGAAACAACTTGAGTTTGTTTGATCGTGTGTTTCTTGTTTAGAAAACCTCTGTTTGGCTTATCTATTTTGGCTTCTGTTTTGTGGACTGTTTCTAGGAATCTGGTCAACCTCCATAAGCTTCCTGAGATATTCAGGACTAATTACTTATCTTTGCTTTACGACTTTATAGTCTTATGCCAACTGTTAATGCCATATAATTAACAGCTGGTTTTTCCAAGAAAAGACTGATTTAGGATTTATTTGTGTGTGCACACTATTAAGCCAGTGGATTAGTAATGGTTAATAAATTAAATATAGGTTTGAACAAACTGTGTGTGTGCTACGTTTCCTCTTGTCAGTAGTTGGGGCAGTAGTTTGGTAGGAAGGTAACAGCGTTCCATGCGCATTTGGTGTTTAGACCACATGTCTTTGGAAAGAATTGGCTATTCAACTTTGAAACGGAGATGAGCACTGCCCCCTAGAGTTGGGAATGATTGGCACATATGTGTGAAGAGAACTTTCACTTTTACCTTGCCATCATCTGGAGACTTCAGGATGATGGCAAGAAAAGAGGCAGCCAGTAATCGAGCACATGTACAATAAATACATTTTGAGGAATATTCAAGTATATTTCCTAGGACTAGCCTTTCCTTCAAAAATGCCAGGTTCCTTCAGAACCATTGTCTTTCCCCCCCTTGATCGACTCCCTGCCTAATATAGCCATGCACCCAGTAATGGGCAGCCAAAATTTTTACTGCCACACTGTGAGTGTGACTTATTTTGTGGGTGTGGCTTAATGGTCATGTGACTGGGTAGGAGTGGCTTGCCAATCATGTGACCAGGTGGGAGCGGCTTGAATGATCATCATAGTTCAAGTGAACTGTTAAGTCCTCGACTTACAACCTTACCAGTGCTGCTCAATGGGGTGACAATTTGCTACATGTTTGCCATGCTCTCCTTCCTGGGTTGCCCAACAACCTCAGGCTGGGTAGATAGGCGAATGGGTGCTGCCAGAAGCATAAATGCTTCCAGCACCGCTTCCACCCACGCTTTCTGCTTGCACCTCAGGTGGGAGGTGGCCACGTGAGGCTGGAGGGGAGCCGGGCAGGAGAGAGGGAAGCTCGTCCAAAGCCAGGAAGGAGGAAAGAGGAAAAAAGCAAGGAGATCACACAGCAGCACACAGACACAGCAGGAGCAGGGGAAAAAAGGAGAGCCAAGCTGAGATCAGTAATCCAGGAAGTAACAGCTGCTGATCAGCTGGAGCTGCGCACCCATCTTCATTTCCGCCGGTGGAACTGCGTTCTACCACGTCCTGCTTGCTGCCGACCCCTGAATGCACCCGAATGGAATACTGGCTGCAAGGTCCTTATTTTTGTATTGTCTTTTTATGATCCAGTGCATTTCTTCCTCTGACCTAAACTTTGGTCTTGCTCTTAAGAAAAAAGGTTTGAGGAGTCCTGATCTTAATGAGCTGGCAAACTGTTTAATTTCTATTTTACATGAAGCTGATTTAATAGTGTTATTGTAATAGAAACTCTACGCAAAATTAGAGGTATCACTGTTCCCAAGTGTCTTTTGTGTCTCCTAAGTGATTGCTTAATAAAGGAGTCGTATTTTGTGGATTCTTAAACTTAATTTTTAGTCCTTTAAATATTAACCTTCAATTGAATGCCATTGAAGCATTATAATTCACTAGATTATGAAGAAGGCACAAATTAAGCATTTATGGTTTATTCCTTAAGATCAAAAATTCCTTAAGATTCCTTAAGCAGTCTAATTATTATTATTTTTTATTAATCTCAATGAGGTGTCCCTGTCTGCTGAAACACTAAATTGAAAAGTCTTTATCTAACAGCATCTAGTGTTTGTTCTTGATTCTGGGGAGATGATAAAATGAAAGAGGATTTGGTGTGAAGAATCAAAATTTAAGTGTTTCTGAATAGAAACAGAACTGGTATTTTTTTTTTTTTTTAAGAACCCTTTTCCTTTTCTTCTGGCTTTGATTCTCGTGAAAAAAAAATAAGATTCAGTATCTTGGATGGGAAAATTCAGAAATGAAAAACATATCTTTACCTACCATTGGCCAAATAAACCTAAAAAAGTCAACTGGAGACCAAATTTTAATAATAAACTTTTACATCTCCAAAGTCCTAGTATTTTGCTCAGCAAGGCATATATAAGTGTAGGCTGGTGATTCTTAATATATCCGGAGAGTTTGAAATCAAGGAGTTATCAAGAAGTGTTTGTTTTTGAAGTGCATCTCTGAAGTTTTATGAAGTCTTCCAAAGCGAAACCAGAAGCGATTTTTGCAGATATAAGGAAAGAGTTGAGGGACCTGTACTGATTAAAGGACAGCAATTTAAAATAATAATAATAATTGACCAGTCAACACATTAGACTTGGTTGCTTAGCGTGCATTAGCATTTCATCCATCTTAATGTGGATTTTATCCAATCTAGGAGTTCGTATAAAAATTTACGAACCACGCTTTGTAAATGATCTAATTTGGCTATTGCATATTTTTTGCTCTAGCTGCCTTGAATACATAAAGACAACAAATAGGGCAAGTTCTGCTACACAGGAAGAGTACAGTGCTGTATATTGGTTTTAGGTAGTCTTTTATTGCTTAAAAAAAAGTTAAAATAAATCAGCAAATGATTTTTTTTTGTCTATGATATGCTCCTCCTCCCACCCAAATAAGGTCTGAATAGTAGAATGCTTATCCCTGTAGGCCCATAGGAGGAGAAGCTAACCAATCAGCAAGCACAAGATTGACTAAGATGTCCTCAGGGCGGTGGTGGTGGGGAGCAAACACAGTGGGGTAGCAAAAATGGAACTCCACCCCAGAGCACCCAATTTGCACTGAAAGATGTTGAAAGAAAATGCAAGGCGTCCTGCATAAGCCATGCCTGCAGTGTGGTAGTAAAAAAATTGGTAGCCCTTCACTGGACATCCTATATCTCCGATGGTCCCATTCAAGTGTTATGAATATAGGTTTATATTCCTTCTGCTTTGGTCTGCATCTTTGGGCAATGATTTCACTGGGGAAATGCTCTATTGGCTTAATTGCTTAATCTTAATGATAAGATTTTCAATTGCACAATGGATTTCCTGATTCATGGACCTTTTCCAGGTTTGAAAGTCTTCTCAGTGTTTGCCTCCATTTTTGTTTCTTTCCCCCAAAATGCTACTCAAGAAAGAATGTATATAATTGCTCCACCATATGTGTTGACTGATGGCATTAGGAGCTGTCCTTCCTATTAGCTTAATGGGGTTGAATGAGGGAAACTCACCTGTTCTTATTAATAGGACACTCTCTATATCAGTGATGGCGAACCTTTTTTCCCTCGGGTGCCGAAAGAGTGTGCGCGCACACTGTCGCTCAAGCGTGAGTGCCCACACCCATAATTCAATGCCTGGGGAGGGTGAAAACAGCCCTCTGGAGGCTGGAAACGGCCTGTGTCTCAACTTCTGGTGGGCCCAATAGGCTCGTGTTTCGCCCTCCTCAGGTTCCAAAAGTTTCCCTGGAGCTGGGTGTGTGTGTAAAAATTACCTCCCCCATCCCCCAGGAGGCTCTCTGGAAGCAGAAAATGCCCTCCCAGAGCCTCTGTGTGAGCCAAAAATCAGCTGGCCAGCACACATATGCACATTAGAGCTGAGCTAGGGCAACGACTCGCGTGCCAGCAGATATGGCTCCGCGTGCCACCTGTAGCATCCGTGCCATAGGTTTGCCATCACTGCTTTATAGCATGAGTGAATCCCAATGGGATTGGGTGGCATAGAATAAAACTAACTAACTAACTAACTAACTAACTAACTAACTAACTAACTAACTAACTAACTAAATAAATAAATAAATAAATAAATAAATAAATAAATGAGTGACTATTAGGGTAGTCACTCCAATGAGAGAGAAAACAGAACAAGAGATGACATTTTCGGATTTCTTGATATATTCCATCTTTTTCAAAATCTCGATTGACATTACTTACCCCTCATAATTGTCTGAGTCAGACGTTGGGTCCGCTGCCTATTGCTGTCTTATGGATGAAAGTTCCCCAACTTTTACCTGTCATGATTATGTCTTTGTAGTACTTGTAGCTGCACTCAAAATATTATCTGAATTGTTGCTAGGAGGCAAATATTAAAAATTGATCCACAGTTACTATCAAGGAAGCTCATAACATATTAAAAAGACTAGTATGCCAAGAAATATTCCTTACAATATATTGCTACTTAATTGGATTTCTGTCACTTTGAAATACAACACACACCGAGAGTTAAATATAGCTGTATACATTTCTAGTATATATTTTGTTTTTAAGCAGGTCTTTTGAGAATGCAGAGCAACAGAAATAGGATTTATAAAAAAAAGAATCTCTTTAAGGGGAAAAAAAAATCAAGAAAACATATTTCAACATGTTTCAGATTCAAATAATCTTTCATCAGGGATATCTAAAAATGAATATACAAGCATTGTATGCTCTATAAATAATTTACATTGTTATCTTTGGCACAGAAACGCTATATGGCATTGGAAATTACATTCTGTAAACTGAACCTTGTAAAGCAGGCTCTGAGTTTTGACTGAAACCTAGATTTATATTTGATTCCTAGGTATTTAGTTTTAAATTTTCTGGCAACGTGAGCAGCTCAAATGTTATGCACTGCTGATTTTTAAAAAACATATACACTCAGAGCAGTATCTTTTAAGCAATCTGTCATGAATAAATATTTGCCTAGTAGTGTGAACAAAGTCAAATAGGCAAAACAGTAGATGCTGCCCACCAAAGTTTAACCAAATTTGAGTTTTCAAATTTTACCTTATCAGCATTGTTGTGGTTGTTCTTCATTGAACTGTATAATTCAATGATGCCTAGCTACAGAATGGGATAACTTGCGGTGGTCCCTCAGCATGACTGGTTCACCTCTGCTGGTTTGCCGCTGCAATGTTGCCTCTTCCAACTCCCCACTGTCAAATTACTGCAGGACAATTGTCAGAGTTATTTTGAATTTGCATTGGAAATGTGGCGGATACCAGGCACTAGGTAGTTTTCTCAGTTAAGACACAACAGCAGGGATTCTTTCTTCAGAAGGGTCTTTTACTTCTTCAGAAGTATCTAAAAGCAACTATTTATGCTATATTACAGAACAAACCACCAACCACTGTCAGACCACATTATATATTTTCTTTCTTTCATATATCTTCTCCTCTAAGTTCACTTTTACCCTTATATATATTACTACATGTCTATTTTTCTTCCTATGTATTTGTGTATTGGACAAATGAATGAATGAATGAATGAATAAATAAATATATTAAACCACTAAACCAAACCATCAAACCAGACCACACTCACACAAAAAGTGTATTACATTATATACATGTACTGACCAATCAGATCACAGAACAGATTGCATCATTCTGTTGAAGCACCATGACTCACCATTCACTTTACTTCTACTGTACTTGTAATATTACTTCAGGTTTATATCCCGACAACAATGACATCTCACCACAGGGACAACTCTCTGAGGAGTTGGAGAAAGTGTCAAGCGGGTGGTCAAGCAAACAAGCGAGTGTGCAAAGTGCAGAGTGGTGGAGGTGATTGGGAACTTTCCGTTTTCATACTCCCACAAGCACCACAACCACTGCCTCTGCACCAATGTCCTGGTTGGCAGCATCAGTGGGTGGAACAGGCAGCAGAGAGGGGATGGCAGCTGGAAGTGTCCCAGTTTCAAACGCACTTTGCCACTGCCCCTCCGCTGCTGCCACAATGGGCTCTGGGCCAAAAAGGCTGGGGATGTTAGTGGCAGTGGGAGACACAATGGGGGGGGGACATGTTACAGTGGCTAGGAGTTCTCCATTTTCACAAATCCCCATTGCTACCATGTTTGGCCTCTGGCCCGGAACTTGGCATGGTTGTGAAAATGGGAAAACCATGGTGGCTGTCACTATTCTATATTCTGCCTGCTCACTCACTTGCCTGCCCACCTTTTGGCTATCTCCTTTTGGCTATCCGCACTGAGTTGTCCCCTTGGCAATTGGTCCATATGTTATGCAGCAACTGGGTGGCAGTGAGTTGGCAGAGGTGATATGGCGATGTTGAGCTGGCAGTGGTGAGCTGGCCAGACCAAGCTGACCTTTGTCAGTTGTCCTAAATCCACCTAGTTAATTGATATTAAACTCAAATAGATTTATTATTTATTTATTTATTGTTTATGTATGTATGTATGTATTTATTTATTTATTTATTTATGTACAGTATTTATTTATGCATTTATTTATTCATTCATTCATTCACTCACTCACTTATTCATTCATTCATTCACTCACTCACTCACACACACACTCATTCATTCACTCACTCACTCACTTATTCATTCATTCATTCACTCACTCACTCACTCACTCACTCATTTATTTATTTATTTATTTATTAGATTTGTATGCCATCCCTCTCCGAGGACTTGGAGCGGCTTCCAACAACAGTTCAGTCTAAAAAACAGAACACATTAAGAAACCCTTATTAAAAAACAATCACACAGCTCAACGGACCATACATAAAGCGGGACCCTGGGGGAGTCAATTTCCCCATGCCTGGTGACATTGGTGGGTTTTTAGGAGTTTACGGAGTTTATTTTCAGGAGTTTAAGGAGTTTATTGTTTATTGTTTGTTTTTTATTTAAATTTATATGCCACCCCATTCCAACAGGACTCTGGGCTGCTAACAATAATCCCAATTACTAAAACTGTGTAAAAATAAGGCAATAGAAAACAACGATTAATATAAAATGCATAAAAACCCTAAAAGCCTTACATATGCTCAGTCATTCCTAATTCCAGGCCTGCCAGAAAAGCCAGGTCTTCATGACTTTCTGGAAAACTGGTAGTGTGGGAATGGTACAGATCTCTGGAGATCTGTACCATTCCAAATTCCAAAGATCGGAGCTGCCACAGAGAAGGCACTTCCCTGCAGCCCTGCCAGCCGGCATTGTTTGGTGGATGGGACCCAAAGAAGGCCAACCCTTTAGTCCCTTATTGGTCATTACAAGGTATGAAGTAGGAGGTGTTCCCATAAATATTTATTTGTATGTAGATAGGTATGTACAGGATAGGGCCACACAGGAATAAAATCTCCTGGGAATTAATTTCAGGGCTGTAATTCAGTGTTTCTCAATCTTGGCAGCTTTAAGCACTAAGCGCACCTGTGCCAGGGTCTCCCTAGCCACAGCCAAGAGATGTTGTTGGGGAACATTGGGGAACACAGTATAATTGCATAGCATGTTTGTGGCTCCCAGCTACTGGCACCATCACATTCATGTGCTGTGTATTCTCCATTCTATTCCTGCATACTCTCTTATAATCCCTTCCTCTGCAATCTCTGCAGTCTGCAAGGGGATAAAAAAAAGAAAAAAAATAGCCCAGGCTAATGTATTATTCAGGGATAAAAGCAGATAATGCTTGTTAATTTTTTCAGCACTGCTGTAACTTTAAATAGTCACTAGATAATACAGTCAGTAAATCAGTTCTACCTGAATGATGCCCAATTTCTGCATCTTTATCCTTTCAGCAATAACCACAATAACTTATTCACACCTGGTTTTTAGTAGTGTATATATTATTTCTGTCTCCTTTCAAATGTTTTCTGGATCTTATCAGTTGGTTTTATCAATGAATTAGTGCAGGAGTCTTAATCTGTCTGGAGAAGGCTTAAACACTGAGAAAGGTGAAAGGAAAATGACCATCAGCAAAGTGCATGGACTCAATTACAGTGGTAACGAGCACACTGTTGGAAGAACTAAAGACCATGTCAGGGACTGATCATCACAGAGAAAAATTTATGGGGCTGCCAAGAATCGGCAACAATCTGCTGATAGATAATCAATCAATCAATGGCAACTTACTGTACTGGTGCGATTCTATCAAATCCCAGAAGAAGCTTTTTAAAGAGGACAAAAATATCTTTTCTTGATGGCTATGGATGCAGAAAAGATGAAATGTTGCCTGGGCAGGCCTTGTCTTTCTTGTGATATAAAAGGAAGCTTAGCAATAGTATAGTTTTATAAGGACAAAAACAAGAACTCCCCCCACCCCCAATTAGCATGCAATGTAAAACCTTTGATGTCATACCAAGCAGAGGAAGTGAGTGACAAGATGCACATGGAGATCCATGTAGGCTGTGATTGCCTGCTGAAAAATATCTCGTAGCAAACAACAATCAAATAACTGACAATCATTCTAAAGGTGACTGCACAGAGTAATCCTTGTTATAATACATTAGATCAAACAATAACAAACAGCTGGTTTTATGCCAGAAATTTATTGTCAGGTTGAATATGCAAAACGTGGACTCATTTTACAGGAGAAATAACATTCCATACTCCCCAAATCTTGTTTAAAGCTTTTCGGAATATTTTCTTCAGAGTCTGATGGACAAATACATTTGACTGACACCATGCCTTAGATATTTGTGAGACAGAACATTTGACAATATCTGTCTCCTACCATTTGAACTTAAAGTAGATATATATACTCTGTATTTATTTCTGGCATGCTGAAAAAGAACAGTTTATTCTGCTTCTTCTGAAATCATTTACAAAATAACATCTCCTCCCTCACCAGATTTGGGTTGC
This sequence comes from Erythrolamprus reginae, assembly GCF_031021105.1. Classification (NCBI taxonomy): domain Eukaryota; kingdom Metazoa; phylum Chordata; class Lepidosauria; order Squamata; family Dipsadidae; genus Erythrolamprus; species Erythrolamprus reginae. The sequence continues at coordinate 126,403,415 of NC_091952.1, read as the reverse complement.
AAACATTCAGGCAACCATTCAATGGACATCCAGATTTTTTTGGGGGGTACTATAGATCAGGGGTCCCAATTCCCAGGCCATGAACTGCTACCAGTCTGTGGCATGCCAGAAACTGAACTGCTCAAACAATCAAAGCCCCATCCGTGAGATGGTCCGCAGAAAAGCCTCTCTCCATGGAATCAGTTCCTGGTGCTCAAAAGCTTGAGGGAATGCTAGTGTAGATCTCAAAAATCTACAAGTCAGTATTTTCTACTCATGTGGATTCAGCCATCTGAATATTGTCTATATCAGTGATGGCGAACCTATGACATGGGTGCCACAGGTGGTGCGCGGAGCCATATCTGCTGGCATGCGAGCTGTTGCTCTAGCTCAGTTTCAACATGCTGGTTTTTGGCTCACACAGAGGCTCTGAGAGGGGATTTTTGGTTTCCAGAGAGCCTCCAGGGAAGATGGGGGAGGTCACTTTTACCCTCCCCGGGCTCCAGGGAAGCCTTTGGAGCCTGGGGAGGGTAAAACACGAGCCTACTGGGCCCACCAGAAGTTGGAAAACAGGCTGTTTCCGACCTCCAGAGGGCCTCTGGTGGGGGAAGCTGTTTTCGCCCTCCCCAAGTATTGAATTATGGGTATGGACACTTGCACATTTGCGATAGTGGGCACACATGCTATTTTGGCACCCGAGGGAAAAAAGGTTCGCCACCACTGGTCTATATGATCGAGAATAGCCACTAGAGGAATGAAATTACTCTTATAAATGATACTGTTGTGAAACATATGTGTTGAATAAAAGAGACAAAAATGACACATCGGCTACATTGTTGGAACTGGAAGAAGACCCTAAGACAGGGATGGCGGATCTTTTCTTGGTTCGCGTCCCAAAAGTGTTTGTGTGTCTGTGTGTGTGTGTGTATGCTAGCATGTGTGCATGTGCCTACACCCATTCCCTCCCCACCACGCATGCACACACCCCTATGTTCTCCCCCAGTGCATACACACAATTTTCCCTATCCCCATGCATGTGTACAGGCCTCACTGAAGCCCTGGATGGTGAAAAAATGGGCAAACTGGAAGTTCAGAAAAACAGACTTCTGATTTGCCCATTGTGCTGTTTTTTGCACTCTGGTGGGTTCAGGGAAGGCCGAGAATCAGTTGACCAGTGGAGCTGATATAGGGCAATGTCTCATGTGCCTTCCAATATGGTCTGTTTTTCCAAACTTCTGCAAAAAACACAATGAGCACAATGGGCAAACAGAATGTTGTGGTTGGCTCAGGGCCAGCTTCTGCAATGGGGAATTTGGACGTTGCCTCAGGGGAATTCTCGGGTTCACAGAGAGGTGTGTTATTGGCAGCAGATTCTGATAGTGAAGATTCATTGCCAAGGTTTGGCGGTGGGGGGGGGGGAGACAGAGATATGGGTGCAGCCAGCCCAACATTTAATGCTCCCATTAGTGAGACGTCAGACTTGGAGGAAGATCTGCTGGTAGATGCCTGTATGCGCAGGCTCATGACAAGAAGGGGCCAGCTGCGCAGGTATCATCGAAGATAAGGGAGAACACCTGTTGCTGAGGCAATTAGGTTAATGGATTTGGTGATAAAATACGGGTGTTGGAGAGTGCAGTGTGGGCGTTTATCCGTTTGGAGAAAGATCATTGCTAATGTTGGATTCTTCCATGACTTCTACTGACTAACTCTTGTGGACTTATAGTAGGGGGTGGCTGAGGATTCACAGTTGCCTTAATTGCTTGTTTGTTTTTGCTTTTGGACGCATTCCAGGAGTACAGTGATCCCCCGAGTTTCGCGATCCCGATCATTACGAATCGCTATATCGCGATTTTTCCACCCGATGACGTCACTCCCTTCCTTTCTCATCTTTCTTTCTCTCTCTCTTTCTCTATCTTGCTTCTTCCTCTCTCACACTCTCTTCCTCCCTCTCTCATCTCTTTCTTTCCTTCTCTCTCTTTCTCTATCTCTCCCCCTCTTGCTCTCGAGCGGCGGGCGGCACCCAGGGAAGGTTCCTTCGGCCGCCCAGCAGCTGATCTGCTCGGCAGCGCGGCAGCAGCGAGGAGCCGAAGATGGGGTTTCCCCATTGCCTGGGCAACGGGGAAACCCCATCTTCGGCTCCTCGCTGCTGCTGCGCTGCAAGCGAGCGGCAAGCGAGCAGCCGGGCGGGCGGGCGAACGGGCAAGCGGCAAGCGATCTTGGGGTTTCCCCATTGCCTGGGCAACGGGGAAACCCCATCTTCGGCTCCTCGCTGCTGCTGCGCTGCAAGCGAGTGGCAAGCGAGCAGCTGGGCGGGCGGGCGAACGGGCAAGCGGCAAGCGATCTTGGAGTTTCCCCTTTGCCTGGGCAGCGCCCAACAGCTGATCTGCTCCGCAGTGCGGCAGCAGCGAGGAGCCGAAGATGGGGTTTCCCCGTTGCCTGGGCAACCCCATCTTCGGCTCCTCGCTGCTGCCGCGCTGCGGAGCAGATCAGCTGTTGGGCGGCTGAAGGGGTCTTCCCCACCGCCCACACGCAAACTCCTCCATCTGCGCATGTACGGCCATGGAAAAAGGGGCGCGCATGCGCAGATGGTGTTTTTACTTCCACGCCGCTACATCGCAAGATATCGATTATTGCGAGGGGTCTTGGAACGGAACCCTCGTGATAATCGGGGGATCACTGTATAATGAGGGTGAGAGAAATTTGGCTCTTTTTAAAAAGTGCATGCTTTCAAAACTGTTTTGGATAAACTATTTTCATTTCTTCTGGGCCTGTGTGTTTGAATTTGCATTCCTAACTCACTGGGGGCCATTAGTGAAGAGTCGGTCCTCTCCCCCCTGCTATTCAACATCTACATGAAACCGCTGGGCGAGATCATCCAAGGACATGGGGTGAGGTATCATCAATATGCGGATGATACCCAGCTTTACATCTCCACCCCATGCCCAGTCAACGAAGCGGTGGAAGTGATGTGGTGCCTGGAGGCTGTTGGGGCCTGGATGGGTGTCAACAGACTCAAGCTCAACCCGGATAAGACGGAGTGGCTGTGGGTTTTGCCTCCCAAGGACAATCCCATCTGTCCGTCCATTACCCTGGGGGGGGAATTATTGACCCCCTCAGAGAGGGTCCGCAACTTGGGCGTCCTCCTCGATCCACAGCTCACATTAGAACAACATCTTTCAGCTGTGGCGAGGGGGGCGTTTGCCCAGGTTCGCCTGGTGCACCAGTTGCGGCCCTATCTGGACCGGGACTCATTGCTCACAGTCACTCATGCCCTCATCACCTCGAGGTTCGACTACTGTAATGCTCTCTACATGGGGCTACCTTTGAAAAGTGTTCGGAAACTTCAGATCGTGCAAAATGCAGCTGCGAGAGCAGTCATGGGCCTACCTAGGTATGCCCATGTTTCACCATCACTCCGCAGTCTGCATTGGCTGCCGATCAATTTCTGGTCACAATTCAAAGTGTTGGTTATGACCTTTAAAGCCCTTCATGGCATCGGACCAGAATATCTCCGAGACCGCCTCCTGCCGCACGAATCCCAGCGACCGATTAGGTCCCACAGAGTTGGCCTTCTCCGGGTCCCGTCAACTAAACAATGTTGGTTGGCGGGCCCCAGGGGAAGAGCCTTCTCTGTGGCGGCACCGGCCCTCTGGAACCAACTCCCCCCGGAGATTAGAACTGCCCCTACTCTTCCTGCCTTCCGTAAACTCCTTAAAACCCACCTTTGCCATCAGGCATGGGGGAACTGAAACATCTCCCCCCTGGGCACGTTTAATTTATGCATGGTATGTCTGTGTGTGTGTCTGTTAGCATATGGGGTTTTTTAAATATTTAAATATTTTAAATTTGTCTGATTGCTTATGATTTGTTTCTACATGTTGTTAGCCGCCCCGAGTCTTCGGAGAGGGGCGGCATACAAATCTAAGTAATAAATAAATAAATAATAAATAAATAAACACAGAAAGTGCATTTTCCAAACTTCCGGTTTGTCTATTGGGCAGTTTTTTGCACTCCGAGGCTTCAGAGAAGCTTCCTTGAAGCGTCCAGAAGGTGAAATGGCCATCCCCAAGGCTGAAAATCAGCTGGCAGTGGAGCTGACATAGGGCAATTTCTCGTGTGCCCTCTAATATGGCTCCATGTGCCATCTGTGGCATGCGTGCCATAGGTTCACCATCACGGCCTTAAAACAAGGAGAAGCAAAACTGTGGACAGACTAGGATTCTTTCTTAATTTCTAGGAGCTGTGGGATTAAAACTAACCCTCTAACCCAGGATTCTGATACACAATAGCTTCCAAAAGTTTCAGGTAGAATTTTCCCAGCCTTGCTTAGGAATACCATAAAAAAATAATTATGGGACCATCTACATTCTAAGGAAATGTTCTACAAGGATGCTGCAATTGAGCTAAAAATATCACAGAGCCCTCTACTAAAAAGAATAATCCTGCAGCAATTCTGAATTTGTTGCTCAGAATGGTTAGGAATAATGGAAACCCTTAAAATATTTCACACCCAAAAAATATGATTGCATTTTTAAGCCGCAGACTGATATAAAACTTTTTAAATTATGTATTTTTCCTCCTTTTTGCTAAAAGTTTATTCAAACTTCTAAATTGAGTCAGGCTAAGGAACGAGGCCAACTTTTTGCTTATGAATGTATAAGTTATTATAGATATGATAATCATGAAACAGATTTTCTCTCTCTGCCCCCTCCTTTCTTTCTCTCTCCTCTAACAAATATTGTAGGATGAGAAACTTGTAGGTCTATGATGGCAAAACAAAATAAAACAAAAAAACAGAAAGAATCTGAAAGGGAGCACTTTTCCTAACTAAAAGGCATACATTTTCATGAGTTTTGCTGATGAACTGAGTTGCAACTGACAACAGTTAAAAAATAATAATAATAATAGTGAATTTGGAAAGGTACCACCTGTGACATTTCTATGGGAAACTCAAGTTGTACCATTGAGCATCCAAAGAAAGGGCAGTAGTCATTCACCATGGATGAAAACCCAAAGTATTAAATCTTCCACATTCACATTTATCTGACAAAGATGCAAATTTATGGCAAAATGTCATTTAGCGGGCTCCAGGGGAAGAGCCTTCTCTGTGGCGGCCCCGGCCGTCTGGAATCAACTCCCCCCAGAGATTAGAACGGCCCCCACCCTCCTTGTCTTTCGCAAATTACTCAAGACCCACTTTTGTCGCCAGGCATGGGGGAGTTAGGATATTCCTTCCCCTAGGCATTACAAGTTATGTATGGTATGTTTGTGTGTATGTTTGGTTTTTATAATAAGGGTTTTTAGTTGTTTTATTAAATTGGATTGTTACATGTTGTTTTTTATCATTGTTGTTAGCCACCCCGAGTCTGCGGAGAGGGGCGGCATACAAATCCAAAATAATAATAATAATAATAATAATAATAATAATAATAATAATGAAGATCATGCGATTCATACACAGATATTTTGAAAATAACTGGGCAATTTCTTGCAGAAACTCCAGCCACCTTCCCTTCCAACTGAACACTTTTTTGATTGTTATGAATTTAATAGTTCTCCCCGGGGTTGCGGATGCTAACTGTTTAAAATTTACCAGCAGAAGGCTTGTCAAGCGTGCAGTCAATGCAAATAGAAGAATATTTCAACTGTTTACTTTTATGAAGGATCACTGATAAAACCTTTGATCCCATTAAGGATACAAACTCTTCACATTCGGTCCATGACAAGTATGAGGAGCGAGCGAAACTGCAAATGTTCAGCTGCAGAACGGATGAAACCAACTCAACGGCTGTAGGATTCTGCAAAAATTACCACTGTGAGGTGACCCAGTTTCTTTTAATGATTCTTATGATTAGTGTCAGAAGAAGACAGATCTTACGGGAAAGTAAACAAGCTAATGCCACCCATGTGCATAAGTTTCTCTTGCCATTACATGCATTCACTTCCAAATTGGTTTGTCGTTTTCATCAGAAACGGTCTCGCTTAACTTTCATCTGCAAAAAATCAAAGAAAGGAAGAAAAAAAATACCCCTGACTTTAGCAACTGTTATCACCGGCAGTAAAAGCAGGAATGATACTTCAGGGATATATCTGGTATGAAATTTCCCCATTACTTCCTAGAGACAACATTGCAGTTTGATTTGAATCCCATCCAGGCTTTGAAATAAAGAATACCTATTTGTTTTGAGCACTACGATCAGTTTTCAAAATTGCTATTTGTTATTTACAGTCAGCAAAGGATGGCAATGGATAATGACTGATTATTTCATACATGATCTCGAGTAGCACGCAAGCTATAAACCCTCATCCCGAAGCTTTTAAAGCCCTTTAAAAAGTTCCCAGTAAATTTCTATGCCTTAGTAAATACAGGGAGATTAAATACATTTAATGTATTGATAAACATTTTAATCCAAAATTTATTTTTATCCTGATACTACCTACTTTTTTCACCTGGTCAAATCTCTCTTTTAAATATTCCCCTGCCATTTCAAACAGGGATGGATTCCAAATTATTTTACTATCACTCTATGGATGTGGCTTAAGTTTGTGGGTGTGACTTAATTTTGTGGATATGGCTTAATTTTGTGGGAGTGGCTTGATGGTCATGTATTGGGTGGGAGTGGCTTGACAGCCTTGTGACTATGACACAAGGTCATGTGACTCAGCAGGGAAGGCTTGGTGGTCAAGTGATTGGATGGACATGGCCAATTCAATGTCACTCACATCAAGGGCTGCCTTGCCTGGCCTCTCCCCCCCAGGCATTCCTTGTCACCCAGTCTTAACGAATCTACAGTTTTGTAAAATGTTGTTCACCTTTTTTCAACTTCATTATCTACATACTATAGATGTATTTTCATGGATCACTGAAAGGAGGAAATGGCTCACATGCTTTGCCCAAATGTGTGATGGGCAACAGGCTTTTAAGGTGCTGCCAGAAAGAAGGGGGGGGGGAATGTATTTTTCTAAAGCAAAATGTATTAAAGGCAAAATAAAAAGCAAAAAAGAAGGAGAAGAAGAAGAAAGAAAGAAGGAAAGAAAGAAAGAAAGAAAGAAAGAAAGAAAGAAAGAAAGCCAAAAACAAGATGGTGACCACACACACACTGCTGGAAACTTGGCTTCTGTGCATGCTCAGAAGAAAAAATAAATAAATAAAAGATGACGGTGTCCATGGACCGGCACTATCCAATTCTGTGACATCATCTGCAAGTTGCTACCATTTATATAGAACTGGTCTGAACTGGGAGGAACCCATCCCTGATTCAAACGTTGCCCAAGCGTGGATCATTTTGAAGTGGGTGGGGGTTGTGGTTAAGTTTTGATTTTACTATATGTTTGATTTGCAGTGTGAAAGCCTTGGGGAAAGCTTGGGGAAAGTCTGAAAAGAAAACACGAGTTACAAACTTTTAAAGAAGTTTTGGAGTTGATTGATTTGTTTTATTTTAAACCGCATAATTATTATATACTTAATGCTGTTTTCTATCAGCAGATGCATAATGTGACAAGTGGTATACAAATGCTCTAAATAAATAAATAATAAATAATCAGCAAACCCACATGAGATAAAGGGGAAGGATAAAATAATAACAACTGCAAAATGAAATTATTACTCAGAACAGCTTACATCCTGCAACGAAAGCTCTAACACCATCAAACATCAACATCTCCCATCCCAGGTCCTTGAGAAGGAATTGATAGATGGATAAAAATGCCAAGTCCAGTCATCTCTCTGACTGTGACAAATCATCATAGCATACCTCTTCCCTGCAGCTGTAGGTTATCCCACAGGTGCTGGGCCCTTGAAAACTGGCAGTGGAAAATTAAGTCAACTCCCAAAAATCAATTGTGTCCAAAAAATATGATGTTCTCATCCTGCTAGGATTAAAGCTGTATATTAAATGCTGAAGGGCTGCAACATCTGGATTATAGCATTTCTTTTTCTTTGCCAGCATAGACAACCATAACATCTTTGTTGACTAAATAAAATTCAGTTTTTGCAGCCCTCAATTGTCTGATCTACATTAGCAGCTCCTGGTGGTGAGTAGCTACACAAGTCAACACTGCAAGGGTAAATAGAGTGTCACGCAAGAGGAAAACGGATGACCAAATGTGGTTGCCTCTCTTCTAAGACTGGTGCAGCGTGTTAAAGACAAAGTCTAGTGAATTTTTGTTTCAGAAAGCACTAAGGTTTTCCCATCTTATCTTCATGTTTGCAGAAAAGCAAGTCAGGTTTTGAAGCTGTCCTCCCCTGTTTAGGGTGCCTACTCATTTCTCCTAACCATGGAAGAGATAAATGCTTTTTAAAAATACCATGACACTGCCTTAATCTCATTCCCTGCCTATAAATGAGGCTGGTTCCAGTCACTTTATTTGTGTTCCCTCTTCTCCCAAAATGGCTTTCGTATTGCCTATAATCTGCTACATTTCACTGATGATATGGTAACATGTGCAACCAGAGGATGTAGATCATCCCAGCTTCTTTTGGTCAGTTTTTTCCCCCCTGCATTGCCATTTTGACTTATGCTGTCTGGGAAGTCCAACAATCTGCACCAACTTTTGCTTTTGCAACACCTTTCTAGTGCCTTCCCAATTGCTTATGAGGTCTCACATGGGCTCTTAAATCATGGGTTTTTATTGCAGTACATCACCTGGAATCCCATGTATAAGGTGGGTGGCTTTATATATTTGCTTAATAAATGAATGAGTGAATGAATGAATGAATAAATAAATGTTTGATAATAAGAAAGAGTGACTCCTTGGTTACTTATACAGTGATATCTCTACTTACAAATTTAATTCGTTCCATGACCAGGTTCTTAAATAGAAAAGTTTGTAAGAAGGAGCAATTTTTCCCATAGGAATCAATGTAAAAGCAAATAATGCATGCATTTGGGGAAACCACAAGGAGAGTTGAGGCCCTGTTTCCTCCCAGGAGATTCCTAAAGAGGCCCCTTGGAGGCTTCTCCCTGCCTTTTCTGGTCCTGTTTCCTCCCAGGAGATTCCTAGAGAGGCCCCACGGAGGCTTCTCCCTACCTTTTCGGGTTACAGTTTCATAGGCTCGGGTTTATAAGTGGAAAATGGTTCTTGAGAAGAGGCAAAAAAATCTTGAACACCCGGTTCTTATCTAGAAAAGTTAATAAGTAGAGATGTTCTTAGGTAGAGGTAACACTGTATTGGGAATGGAAGGCCATTATTATTTTTAGGAATTCAGCGACTCTCAATATCTCTCATGGCTGGATCTAGACGGAACTCATTTGATCAATAGCCCCAGGCCTGCTGGAAAAACCAGGTCTTTACAGCTTTCTGGAACGCCAGTAGGTTGGGGATGATATGAATCCCTGCAAGTAGCTGGTTCCAGAGAGCCAGAGCCACCACAGAGAAGGCCCTTTCCCATGGCCCCGCCAGCCGCCATTATTTGGCTGACGGTACCCAGAGAAGTCCAACTCTGTGGGCCCTTATTGGTCACTGGGAACTTTAAAGCACTGGGAAGTGGTATATAAGTCTAAATGCTATTACTATGCTGTTTTATGTTAGGCTTTTAGATCTGTTCGCTTGAGCTAATAATAAACTTTAAAAAGCCCTTATTTACTGGTGTTTTTATTGTCTCTGGATCCTCAAGAACCAAATGCCTGGGCACCTGACCACTGCCCTGACAATTGTCCACATATTCACCCCTTCCCTAGCTCTCCCACTTGAAGAGTTTGTTGAGACACATTTGTAGCACCTTTTCTCTGCTTTTTACCCTCCATGGATATATAGTTTAACAACCCAAATGAGGCCTCTGTTAACAACCACAAACTATTTCAGTGTTCAGGGGAGGGCAAAAGGGACTGAAAGAAGAAGCTAAAGGAAATGAGAAGCCCATTGATAATTAAAATCTTGAACACAAAGGAACTGTTCACCAGTGGTGTCAAATATCTCCATAGGCTAGACAGCATACATATTTTTAGAAGTAAATAGCGAAATAATCAGGGGTGGGGGAGGAGAGAATCCTTTCATTTCTTTGAAAAACATCCAAATCTTTTGCAGGAGTTTCTTAGAAATTTCCATTTTCTGTTCCCTGCAGTGGATCTTACTCGCTCGCTATGGACTAATAAACATTTAGAAAACTTAAATAACTTAAAGAGAGTCAAGCATTTTACAAATATGGGCATAGCGTCAAAATACTTTACCCTGCGTAAAGAATATTTCACAAAAATATGTTGTCTCCCTGGCTACCCTCCTGCTTCCGAACTTCTTCCCTCCCCATTTTTCCTTTCAACATTTCAAGTTCCAGATGGAACATCAGCTGCCTAAAATCAAAAGAAGAAAAAGGAATTGCCTAAGACCAAAATGGTTTAATAAAAGTGAATATCATGCATCTCAAGTGGGTCTTCCATGACATGCCTTTAAACGCATTATTATTTTATGAACTTATCTGCCTTCTCAAAGGCTTAAAGACTTTTAGTCGATTAGCTACCTAACTTTCATCCCATCCATCAGCTAACTGTCCAATTAAAATACATGCTGCAAAGAAAGCAAAGTATCTGTAAAGTCTCATTAATTTATTGCGGCACAGACTTTTGCAAACCAGGGTCTAGATCTTCAGATGTTTCAGTATTTAGGTGTTGCTCAGAGAAAAATTCAGTCAAGTGAACCCCAAATCTGCCAGCCATCTAATGTAAGTACAGTGATTCCAAGTAATGTTTGTTGTTAGAGTTTATGCACATTTAGTAGAGATATTTGTTAAGTTTTGTTACGTATTTTTTTAAAAAGAAAAAACTACATAAGAAAAACAGCAACAGAAACTAAAAAAGCTTTTGTTCCATTTCATTTCTTCCTGTTCTGTTCTAAACATAGAAAACATAGGAGCCAAATTGATTTAAAACACTTTTTTTTCTCATTGGCATAACCTTGAATATGCTGTCTTCTACTGGCTCTTTAACAAGCTGGTTTCAAAAGAGCAAAAGTTTTCCCTCTCAAATTCTTCCCTCAAGATGATGTCAAAACAATTAGATTCAAGGATAGTTTTCCTCCCATACCATCACTCTGCTAAACAACTAATTTGCACAACATTGTCTTATGCCCCTGGGCTGTCAACTACTTAATAAGGTATATTATTATACCTTATTACTACTTCTCATTTTTCCTTTTTCCATTTTCCTTAGATTCTTATGACTATAACTTTGTTGTTTGTATTTGCTGTGTGAATAGCAATGAATGATTTTAAATTTTGTTAGAGTTTTTAAAGTTTTGTAGTTATTTTAATTGGATTTTTAGATAAGTATACAGTATATTGTTTTTGATATGTTGTGAGCCACCCCGAGTCCTCGGAGAGGGGTGGCATACAAATCTAACAAACAAACAAACAAACAAACAAACAAACAAACAAACAAACAAACAAAGATTATAATTTATATTGATTGCTTATTTAGTATCCTATGACTATGACTGAGTGTTGTATCTTATGATTTATGATTATTGTATTTTATGATCATGATTCATCATTTGTTGCTTGTATGTACACTGAGAGCTTATGCATCAGAGACAAATTCCTTGTCCAATCATACTTCTCCAATAAAACCACCCCACCCCACTCCGCCCCATCCCATCCTACCCCATCCCTTTCCATCCCACCCCATCCCTTTCCATCCCATCCCATCCCATCCTTTTCCATCCCATCCCATCCCATTCTAAACATAGGAGCAAAAGTGATTTAAAACATCATTGAGCGTTCCCAATAAACTTCCCAATAAGTTTATTGGGAACCTCCTTCAACGAATGTTGACTGGCTCAGTCAAAGAGAAGGATCTGGTCCTGGAGCTGTCTGATGGGGTGATGAGCCAGATATAGGGAGCAATTCAGGGGAGCCAAAGCCTGGAATGTTGGCAATGGGGAGCAAGGATGCCAGTCAGGACAAACATCAACCCACACAGACTGGGGTGGAGATGCAGCTATAGCCAATCAGTGTAGATGAGGAGTTGCCATACCAGCTCAATCCAAGGGACGCAATGGGTTGTGCACATGCTGCAAAACTGTGGGGAATGCTGGGGGTTAGTTGCACCAAATAAAACAGTTAACCCCCTTCCCGTGTGTGTATATGTGCTTTTGGCCTGGAATAGGATAGGTAGGCCTCAGTTTATGATCAAAACTGGGACCAGAATTCCTGTGGCTAAACAAGGTGATTATTAAGGGAGCCATGTTCGATTTTATAACCCTTTTTAAAATCATGGTTATTAAGTGAACCACTGCAGTTGTTAAGTGAATACGGCTTCCCACATTGATTTTGCCTGTTGGGAGTCAGCTGGGAAGGTCTCAAAGAGCACTCGTGCAATCACATTATGTTGCAACCATGCCGGATGCCAAGCACCTGAATTTCATCTTGTGATAGGCATATAAGTGCAAAAATAGTTGTAAAGAACATTTTCTTTCTCTTTTTTATATTGTCTCTTCAATTGGTCACTAAACAAATAGCTGCCAGCTTAGGACTATCTGTATCATCCTGTGGTGGCTCGCCAGCAGCCCATGCAGTTGATGGCAGAGGAGACTGACCTGGTGATGTGCCAGTGAGGAGGCTGGCGAGGACTCAGTGCCAGAGGTTCAGCCAGGTCCTTTGGAACCTCTACCACCTTTTGGCAGTGATGAGGAATAAGAGGTTTCTCCTCTTCTTGATGCAAGAGCTCCCAGAGCTGTCAAGAGACAGGAATGGTTACTCCATAGACTGAGGGCTAATTGGCTACTCCCCTAGTCTACTTAAGAACAGTAGAAGCAGCTGAAAGGCTGTAGGAAACAACTGTTTAGACTTGCATATCTATCATGATTGTCTTGTGAATTCCCTGTTTTTCTGCTTTGGATTTCTTATCAAGGAAGACTCTTGGGTATTTTGCCAAGCCCTTGGACATTACATGAGATAACAAGAAATAACTGCATTCCTTTGAGTGAAGAACTGATGCCAGCTGCCAATGAAGATTAATTAGCACCTGGCTTTTTGCAAGAAAGCATTGCTTTTTTATTTGTGTGTGTGTCTCCACTGCTAAACCAGTTATTAGCAGTGGTTCATTGATTAAACTAAGTTTGTTCAAACAGTGTGTTTTGAATACATCATTAATACGTCATTTAATTCAGAAATATCTCGGATCTATTAGGATTTCTTCTTTTCCTTATCTTATATAACGATATGCTGTTAAATTGCAAAGTCACTTAGACATCTCATCATAGAAGGAATTAAGGCAAACCTTTCGATGAAAAAAGAAAGAGAAATGGTATTTGCTCCCACAGTTTCTTACGCTTTCACAAGCATGCATTACTCTCGGTAATCTCTATGTATTTTGAATTGGATTTTTTTTTTTTAAAAAAAAATCACCATCAAAGTAGTTTCTGGCTGTCAGTCTAAGATATAGTAAGCAATGGAATGACATGTTTGGTTCTCCTTGCTATTCTCTTGAAGTAGCAGATGACCCACATCATTAAAAAGTAGGCTTGAACTGCAAGCCACTGAAGTACCTTTCTAAAAATGTAATGGACTGTATTGAAAGCCTAACTTTGTCTGATATGAGACTTGGGACTTTATCCAGGTAAGAATTCACGCAGCAACGAGCACATATAAGGCAGATGACCCAGAGGAGGGCCAAACTGTTTACCAGCAGATCTCTGTGTATATGTTTTCTTTAAAAAATCTTCTTGGTTAGGCAGTGGAAAATACCCTGCTGTTAAATACACCTGCAATCTACAACTCTCCCAATCCCCATACAAAAATTCTGACCTTTAAAAAAATGATGGAGATGCTTCCCCCCCCTTTCTTTCCCCAATGTACGGCATTGAAGCTAAGTCTATTTCAGGTTGCAAGGCAATTGTAGCCCTTTTTGCTCCCTATTTCGCATCCCTTTTAAGTCTTGTTCTGGCCACTGTGAACCCTTCAGCACTTCTCCTTGTGCAATCATTCGAGTCAAGAACTGTGATTTGTGATTTTCAGATGCTTGGCTGAAGGCTGCTCAGGCAGTTTGCAAACCTAAGGCAATCGACAGCAAAGATGAAGTTGAAAGAGGCACCACGGTTCCACATTCAATTAGCTATTCCCATGCAAATGAGTGGGTGTTTTCTTATGACGTTGAAGGAAAGGGGTGGATGCACATTTACATGATTCTGAAATTTAAGTAAAGATTTATTTATTCGTTTATTTATTTATTGGATTTCTATGCCGCTCCTCTCCGAAAAACAAGCAGCTTTGTTTTTCTTTTGTATCTTAACCCAGAACAAAAATATTGGAAGGAAATAGCATTGGTTTTAACAGAATGTGATTCTAGTAATTATGCTTAGGATTTCTTCCCTGTGTCATCTCATAGAGTGAAACTTTCAGTTTGGTATAGAAAGTTTCAGGTTAAGACAGAGTTCTTCAGCATTTGGGGTTTTGCGGGGCCAGTGTGGGGAATGGTTCTGTGCGTGCGATGGGTGAGACTGTGCATGTGGGGAAGCAAAAAATCTTGCCGAAACGCGCATACACATGCATCTCTGTGTGAGATTTTGCTACCCGCACAGGTGCGGGAAGCAAAATTGTGCTCTATCCCGCACTCACACGCCACAGCTGCAGAGCTGGGTGCAATTAGCCATTCCGGTTGGAGCCCACCACTGCCTATGACAATAATTGGGATTCAAATTTCCACTGTAACTTGTTGCAGTCATAAGTCATGTTGATTTATGACCATTTTATGGGAATCTTCTGAGAAGGGCGGCATACAAATCTAATAAATAATAATAATAAAAAAAACAAATTCAATAAACAAATCCAGCTTCCCCAATAGGATTATTTTTTGTTTTTCTGCTATAAATTGGAAAAAAATAGTTGCAAACTGCCATCACATGATGACAGGGGTGCAATTCAATGGTTGTAAATGTGAGCATGAATCATAAATCACTTTTTCCAAGCGATTTTCAAGTAACTGTGAATCATTGTTGAATAAATGGTCACAAGTCAAGGGCTACAAACTGAGTTTACAACTTTTTTTTTTGGTCTAACTGATTTTTATCAGAAAAGAATCCCAACAATCCATTAGATATGCTAATATGCAAATGAGGGAAATCTCATTATGCAAATACAGACATATCAATTCAAATTGGCCATGTGCAGATGCTTCTTCTGTTGAGCTGAATCAGGATGGATTCATGAGGGCTGCTTGAATCTGGCCTGGCCTAGAAATGGCAAAGGACCAGTCTTGCAGTGCCTCTGCAGGCCAAAACAGGGTTTGGGTGGGTGCATGCGGCACCCCTGTGCCCCATTTTGGCCAACAGGGTGCTGCAAGAGGTATCCATCCACGTCCCCCGCTGCCCGGCCCATGGAGAACTAAAATGCTGATCCGGCTCGCTAAGAAATCCAATTTATCACTCCTGTAACAATCTTTCTGATTGTTTGTGACTATTAAAACATTCTTTGGCCAGAGCACATTTGCGTTCCCTAGCCACTCCCTCTTTCTCTCCTCCCTCCCTCTCTCTCCTCCATCTCTCCCCTCCTTCCCTCCCTTTCTCTTTCCCCATCTCTCCCCCCCTCCCTCCATCCCTTCACACAGATATATATTTGTGAATATCAAACTTAGCATCTGTTGGCCCCTTAAATGAAAATAGTTCCAAAAGAAGAAATAAGTGGCTGAGATGCCTTCTCTGCCTAGTTCCCTCATGTGTATTTGGTATAGAATAACATTACACAAAAACACACAGAGGCTGCATCTCCTAGCAGTAAAGAATAGGACATGGGGAATGTAGTTGTCTTTATACAGAAATGTCACAGTTTTACAAAAGGCAAAGCAGATTTCACATTCCCCTCATTTCTTTACAGAGAAAGCTGCTTTGAACCCTCTGCAAAACAGAAGAAGGAAGAAACAACATTCAATTCCTTTCTTCTTCGTGTTTGTTTTTAAATTGCTTCATACTGCATGCAACAACGTGGAATAAATTTAGTTTTCTTTTTTTTAAAAAACCCCTCTCCTCCTCTTCATTTTACCTTCCACTCTTTTTAAAGCTCCCCAGAGCCACCCTTGGAAAGACTCAGTCCTAAAGGTTAGCAAGGAGTTGAGACAGACAATCTGCTATCAAAATTCTTGTTCTGATCTTTTTGGTTTTAAACAATGAACTGAAATGTTATGGCTGGCTGGAATACTGTATTGAGGAACAAAAGGATTATTCCCTAAGTTTAAATTCCTTCATTGTGTCCCAGTGGAAATCTTTTACGGATATATCAATTCATTATGCATTAAACACAATTATTTGTGTAGGTGCTGCCAAAATATAGTGACGAAATTACGTATGGTGTTATGGAAGCAATGGCCAATGTTGGAATACTGACTTTATTTCCTAATAAAACCTGCTGCCTAGCTTTCTTTTTTAACTCCAGCATCATAAATATACAAAGCTAATCTTCAACTAACATGATCACCATAAGTAGGATTACTGTGATTTAGATTTCAGAGCAGCAGAAACACGAATGAGAGATATTTCTAATAATGTGTTAAATTTGAGGAGGGGGAAAGTACCAAATGAAGCTTCTCAATTTTATGGTACACTTCTAAGCGGATGTATCCTCGGAATGTCAATTCTAACCTTGACAAAATGCAAGTCTCACGATTAAGGGAATGTATAATAAATGTTCCTCTGTCATTACATGTCAAAATAGCATTGTTAAATCAAGTGTATCTTTCACAAATCCCGACTTAGGGAGATATGTGCTTTATGTTGCTGTAGACAAATATATGATTGACTAAAACACATTCTCCATTTCTCTAGTTTAAATTGGATTTCCTGATCTCTCATATATATATAATTATTAAGATGATATAATTATATAATATTAATACAATAAATAATATGTGTGTGTGTGTGTCTACAGTGTGTGTGTGTGTGTTTGTGTATGTATATATGTATGTATGTGTGTGTGTATGTATATATGTATGTATATATGTGTGTGTGTATAGATAGATAGATAGATAGATAGATAGATAGATGTAGATGTAGATGTAGATGTAGATATAGATATAGATATAGATAGATATACAAATAGATATAGATAAAGATATAGATATACACACACACATACAAAATCCATATACATATGGATTTCATGTCCATTTAATTATTAATACCAGCTGTGTTACAGCATTTCTACAAGGTTGCTACGGTTGAACTTTTGCCTGTTGTTGTTTTTGCCACAAACTATTTTCTTTGCAAGCATGAAAGCCCACACTTAGCATTTATTTTGTGTGAGAGAGTGTTGAAAAAGCTTGTGGTTTGGCTACCAACTATAAGGACTCCGATGACTGACAGTTGATGAACATCTCTTTCAAATGGACAGTCATAGGCCTACCGATTGATCATACCCATGCCAGAATTTTGTTGTGGGAATGGGAGGTGCTTAAGTGATAGAAAGCGACAGAGAAAAGAAAGCGGCTTCGCAACTTGATTCAAAGACGGAGTTGAAAGACAACAACCTAAGACTGTGATGGCGAACCTATGGCACATGTGCCACACAGATGGCATGCAGCACCCTCTCTGTAGGCAGGTGAGCCATTGTCTTAGTTCAGCTGCACCACACATGCACATGCACCTCCCGCCAGCCAAATAGTCATTGGGTCTCTGCTCTGCATGTATGGGGGACATTTGCAGGAGGACCCTGTGTGCATGCGCAGGAAGCAAGGCATATACATGCATTGCATTTTGGGGTTTTGGGTGCTTGCTCCAGAAAAAGTTACCTATAATTGATCTAGGACAGTGATGGCGAACCTATGGCATGGGTGCCACAGGTGGCACGTGGAGCCATATCTGCTGGCACATGAGCTGTTGCCCTAGCTCAGCTCCAACATGCATGTGTATGCCGTCCAGATGATTTTTGGCTTGCAGAGAGCCTCCAGGGGGATGGGGGAAGGTGTTTTTACTCTCCAGAGAAGCTTTTGGAGCCTGGGGCGGGTGAAACACAAGCCTACTGGTCCCACCAGAAGTTGGGAAACAGGCCATTCCCAGCATCCAGAGGGCCTCCGGGGCTGGGGGAAGGTGTTTTCGCCCTCCACAGGCATTGAATTATGAGTGTGGGCACTCACACATGCGAGATACACAGACATGTTCTTTCGGCACTTGACGAAAAAAAGGTTTGCCATTAGTGATGGGCAAACCCAACAGTGTTGGGGTTCGGCAAGTTTGGATGAACTTTACTGAAAATTCGGCCGAACCCGAACCAAACCTGAACTCGAACCTGAACGGGGAATCCCTCCCACGAAGAGATTCTGGGGGTGGTACTTTGACATAACCAGCAGGTTGCTAAGGACGCCATGGAATCCAGGAAGTGATCACCTTGGCATCCTTAGCAACCTGCTGGTGACGTCAAAGCTCCGAATGCTGAACACAACCCCGAACTTTGCCCGAAGTTTGAAAAAATTTCAGGTTTGTGTCCGGCATACGGAACACCGCAAAATTCGGTATGGACCTGAATTGTGCGGGTTCAGTTCACCCATCACTATTTGCCATCACTGACCTAGGATCTTCTACCAAAATCTATCTTTCCTTTTCCTGGAAGTTTATGGTTGTCTTCTGAGGAGACTTCTATGTCTTTATTTTTCTCAGGGTATTTGTTTCCTTCCCTTCCCTTCTATTTCTTTTAGTCCTGTATTTTAAAAACCCTGCCTTTATTATTATTATTATTATTATTATTATTATTATTATTATTATTATTATTATATGAATGCCTCAAGGCGGCAAATAGACCTAAGACTTCTTCCTCTTTCTTCCTGTGTATTTACTCCACAAGAACAACCCCTTGGGGATGAATAAAACTGAGAGAGAGAGCCCAAAGTTACAAAGGTGGCTTATTTGCCAAGATCGGACTAGAACTCAACATCTCCTGGTTTCAAGACCATTACCTCAAGCACTACTTCATATTGGCTCATTCGTTCTTCTGTTTTCTGAATTCACTTTATGGTTATTAGATAGTCAGACATGGTGGCATTACTACTTTGTCAACCATTGTCCCTGGCTTTTAGTTGCTCTCGCATTCTGATCAATAAAAGTCTCATGGAAAAGTTTCTTTATTACATTATCTCTTCATGGGAAGAAGCCAAACCACAGGAGAGATAGAGGACAGAGGACAAGCCATTTTTGATATCCATATCCTTTGATCACCAGTGTCCAAGATTTTATCCATAACCATCAGACAAAACTTTTCTTCTGCTTAAAAACATTTTCTATCATACTAAATACAAAAGCTCGTATGTGGGGAGGGGAAATGCAGCAAATATGTGCAGCATAGAGAATGCCTTTTTCTCAGTGGCTAAAAACTTCCTCTAAGACGTCTAGAAAAATCCATCAGAAAAGCAACTTCTTACTTACCATGAACACAAATAAATTTCCTACTTCCCTGGAATAATATGAAAGATTACTCTTTTCTCCAGCAGTTGTTTGGCTGTCATAATGGTAGTTGTGGTAGAGGATCAAGTGCTCATTGGGTTGTTCTAAAAACATGTAATTTACATACCTAATGTGTCATTATGCATAGCCGTTCTTGCATTCTCCCTTGGCTATTTTTGAGACATGTCCTTTATTTGGATAGCCTAGAGAAAAGGAGGGCCAGAGCGGACATGATAGCAGTCTACAAGTATACGTGGGGATGTCACAGAGAGGAGGGGATCACTTTATTCTTCATGGCACCAGAGGGCCGGACGAGGAACAACGTCTGGAAGCTGACCAAGGAGAGATTCAACATGGAGATAAGGAGGAACTTCCTGACGCTCAGAGCGATCAACCAATGGAACAATCTACCAGCGGACGTTGTGAACTCCAACACTCTGGACATTTTTAAGAGAAGATTGAACTGCCACTTGACTGGTGTACTATAGGGTTCCTGCTTGGGCAGGGGGTTGAACTCGATGGCCTTCATGGTCCCTTTCAACTCTAACAATAAATAAATAAATAAATAAATTTTCAGAGTATTAACCTGCTCTCACTTTTATGTAGAAATGGAAAACCTGGTCTTTGGGAACAGTAATCTGGATGCTTTTCTTCCAATTTGGACAACAGTTGAGTGGACATTTACATCCGTCCCATTGAAACTGTAAAGCATGAAAACTAGCAGAGATTTGGTATAATTGAAACTATCTTTAAAAAAATAATAAAAAACAAAAATCCTTACTGAGTATATCTACTCCCACCTTGCCAGACACATACAGTGACCTAATTTGCGCAAGATACTGACTGAATGTAGCTGAACATCATATATTTCATTGGTATCCAGCAAATCCTACTCCATTTGCCTATTAAAAAAAACAATTTGTGTGCCTGGGTTCTCGTGCCTGTGTGTGAGTGAAACAAGGTGCAGTTTGTTTTGTGTTACTCTAGGGCCATCGCTGCTGCTTGCCTTCTTCAGATGGGGTCTATTTAATCTCCTGTAGTGTGAGAAATTATGTTCAAAGTCTCTGTGATCCTGTGTCCACAGTAACTTATGCAAGTAGCGACAAGTACATGCCATAAGGTCTTGAGATTGTATCTGCAATGTGTTATTGCAAGCGGCTGATCAAGAGAGCATGAAAGAGAAACATTATTTTCAGGCGTGAAAAACTATCACCGTTATCAAATCATTTGTTTTGCATTTCGCCCTGGACATAGTAGTCTTTTTTAAAAAATAAGTTTAAGAATTTAAAATTCTAATATTCAATGAATGCATATGTGTGGGGTCTGATATACCATTATTATTATTGCAATTATATTTTGCATTAATCTTGAATTTTGTGAGGTTTTTTTGGTTACCTTGGCTGTAAGCTTCCAAGAGTTCTTTTGATAACAGCAGGGTAGGGGCGTGATGCATAAATAAATATTTAGATCATGCAAACCATTTTCCTTAGCAAATGCATAGAAAATAATTATGCTACAGGAGTCCTTTGTGGTTTTTTATACATTTATGCTATGTTTGGTTCTTTTCTTTAAAAATAATTTTGCATATGAACACCAACATTGCCAGATTTCAATTTATTATGGGATTGTTATTATTACTCAAAATAATTTAAAGCATAAACTCAGGTATTCCAGCAGAATATTAGCAATCGTGGATCATAATACTACAAGCAGAATTGTACCATAAATTTTGCCTTGTAGTTATACTGGACAAAATTGTATGTAAACATGGCAAGCTGTATTTTTTTCTAGTTTTCAATCTCAGTTTATTAAATGTATTAATGATAATTTGCAACTAAAATAATGGCAAAGACTACGAGACAACAGAAATAATTACCAAACATTTTCAAATTCTTAAAAGTCAGTGAATAATCAGAACAACAGCATAAAAAATAGAACAGAATGACATCAGAGAAAGAAGCAGGGGTGGGCTTCAAAAATTTTAGCAAAATTTTCTTTGCCTGATTGCTGGGTGGGTGTGACCATGGTGGGCATGGCCTAGTCAGCCTCCTGCACCACAGCAGGCAGTTTCTTTGCCCTGCCTTGGCTCGAGAGGCTTTCTTAAAGCCTCCGGAGGGCGAAAATGGCTTCCCCAGGCTCCAGAGGCCCTCTGTAGGCCAGAAAAGGGCCTGTTTCCAGCCTTCCTAAGGTGACCAGATGTCCTGCTTTCCTTGGGACAATCAGGGTTTTTCATAATCTGTCCCGTGTCCCGTGCCATTTAAAAAATGTCCCGATTTTCTTCCTCTCTCCCTCTCTCCCCCCTCTCCCTGCCTCTATGGTGATGGTGGAAAGAAACAGAGAAGTGTCTTGGGGTCATCCTGGGCAGGTTGTACTTCCTGTGTCTCCCAGCTCAGGATGGGCCTCGCACTCACGATGAGCTGCCTGAAGAATTCTTCGGAACCGAGTGAGGGAATCCGTTTGCGACAGCCCATTACTGAGGCCATGCTTGCAGGACACGGCCTGGGCACCGGCAGCCTGTGCATTGCTGAGAGGTGAGGGCATGAGAAACAGAAAAAAAAACAAAACATTTTAGCCCCCCCTCTCAATGGTGTCCCGCTTTAGCAATGCTGAAATCTGGTCATTTTAGGCCTTCCTAAACTTCTGGTAGGCCTGTTTTTCACCCTCCTGAGCCTCTGCATGTGCCCTGCATTAATCTGCATCCAAAACGGGCTGCTTGGGGACTGATGGGAGGGGCACGGTGGGGTGAGTGGGGTGAGACAGGAGTGGGATTTGGGGGTTCTCTGAACTGCACAGAATCTTAGCTAGAGGTTCCTCTGAACCCCTATGAACCCCCAGCAGCCCACCCCTTCAGAAGGTTTATGATGACCAAGAAGTGAAACACTCCTGATTGCAACTAAGTAGAATCCACGGGATCTAATGCTCCAGTAAGGTAGAGACGCACATTCTTAAGTCTTCTCTAAATGCCTTGTAGGAAAAGAGAATGAATTATTGAAGCAAACTTTGAATACCTCTGCATGAGAATTCTATACCGATTTGAGGGAACTTGACCTCTAGATCCCTACTGCAGAAGAGCTTAGCTTATATTTATTTCTGGCTCAGATATGGTGTGCCTGAAACTGTACCAGTTAAAAATTGTGTTTGTGTTTGTGCTGGGTTTCCCCCCCCCCCCTGGCCTTGGGACATTATTCCCCATGGAGGGAACTCTTGCCTCTTCACTTTCTACACTTGAACCTAA
Organism: Erythrolamprus reginae; assembly: GCF_031021105.1. Classification (NCBI taxonomy): domain Eukaryota; kingdom Metazoa; phylum Chordata; class Lepidosauria; order Squamata; family Dipsadidae; genus Erythrolamprus; species Erythrolamprus reginae. Next base: position 126,380,848 of record NC_091952.1, on the reverse strand, counting down.
GACTCTAAAAGAGGCTTCTTGAGTTCCTTTCACTGCTCCAGGCAAAGCAAATAGGTTGCCTCTTTTCCAGTTAGAAACGGACAGCAGATTGGGTCAGATTACTCCGCCTCCTCTTTTATTACATTGCCTTTTTATAGTAGTAAAGGGTCTTCTTGCAGGATTTTCAGACAATTATTGCCATGGGACCAGGGGTGGGCTACTGGGTGGATGGGGAGAGGGAACACAGTGGGGTAGTGAAAATGGAGCTCCACCCCAGAGCACCCAATTTGCACTGAAAGATGTTGAAAGAAAATGCAGGGCGTCCTGCATAAGCCACGCCCACAATGTGGTAGTAAAAATTTTGGTAGCCCTTCACTGTGCGGGACTCTGATTTTCTTTCCTTGATTCCACCTGTACTGTGGATTTATTTTTCCCCCCAAATGGCTTCTAAGAGTTTGGGAACTGAAGTATTCTACCTCCCACCATTTATTCCCAACCAATTTGTGTGCATTGTAAGTATAGAGGTGAGTTTTCCCCCCCTCAGTCTAACTATACAATCCATTCAAAATGACAACAGCAACAATAACAACTCATACATATCAAGTAATAATAATAATAATAATAATAATAATAATAATAACAACAATAACAACAACAACAACAATAACAATAATAACAACAACAACTACAACAATAGTTGGAAGGGACCTTGGAGGTCTTCTAGTCCAACCCCCTGATTAGGCAGGAAACCCTACATTACTTCAGACAGATGGTTATCCAACTCCTTCTTCTTGGAGCATTCACAACTTCTGGAAGCAAGCTGTTCCACTGATTAATTGTTCTGTCAGGAAATTTCTCCTTAGTTCTAAGTTGCTTGTCTCTTTGTTCGGCTTCTCGTTCTATCCTCAGGTGCTTTGGCGCGTTCGGCTTCAGGAGACAGCTGGGAAGCCGCGCGGCTGTTTTAAAAGGTTGCAGCCAGCCTGGGGGGCTTCCCAGCACCCCCCCGAACCCCGAACCCGGGTTCGGGGGGGTGCTGGGAAGCCCCCCCAGGCCGGCTGTCACCTTTTAAAACAGCTGCACGGCTTCCCAGCAGTCGCCGAAAGCCGTTTTTTTTGCGGGGGGTTTTTGGTTGCACGGATTAATTGACTTTACATTTTTTCCTATGGGAAACAATGTTTTGTCTTACGAACCTTTCATCATACGAACCTCCTCCTTGCACCAATTAAGTTCGTATCATGAGGTATTACTGTATATATATATATATATATATATATATATATATATATATATATATATATATACACAGTGATCCCCCGATCATTGCGAGGGTTCCGTTCCAGGACCCCAAGCAATGATCGGGTTTTCGCGAAGTAGCGCTGCAGAAGTAAAAACACCATCTGCGCATGCGCAGATGGTGTTTTTACTCCCGCAGCGCTAGCGAGGAGCCGAAGATTGGGGTTCCTGTTTTAAAACGTCGCCGCCGGCATGGGCGGCTTGCCAGCACCCCCCCGGACCCCCAACCCGGGTTTGGGGAGCTGCTAGGAAGCCGCCCATGCCGGCGGCGACATTTTAAAACAGCCGCGCGGCTTTCCAATGAGTCCCGAAGACAAACGTCAAACTTCCGTGTTTGTCTTCGGGACTCATTGGAAAGCCGCACGGCTGTTTTAAAACGTCGCTGCCGGCATGGGCGGCTTGCCAGCACCCCCCCGAACCCGGGTGAGCAGCGAGCAAACGGTGGGTGGCCGGGCGAAGGGCGGGCGAGTGGTGAAGGGCGGGCGAGCGGGTGCTGGGGAGGGCTTCTCGCCCTCCCGCCAGCAAGAGGGGGAGCGAACGGCGTGGGCAGGCTGCGGACAAGCCGTTCGCTCGGGCCGCTTCCCAGCTGAGTACTCAGCTGGGAAGCGGCCCGAGTGAACGGCGTGGGCGGGAGAAGGGCGCGCGAGCCGCGGGTGCGCGGGCAGGCAGGCTGCGGACAAGCCGTTCGCTCGGGCCACTTCCCAGCTGAGTACTCAGCTGGGAAGCGGCCCGAGCGAAGCGGCAGCAGCGAGGAGTTTGCGTGGGCGGTGGGGAAACTCCTCGCTGATGCCCGCCAAGAGGGGGAAGACCTAGGGAAGCTGCCCAGCAGCTGATCTGCCCGGCGCCATCTACGCATGCATGCCCATTGAAAAAAAGGGCACGCATGCGCAGATGGTGTTTTGACTTCCGGGTTCAAAAATCGCAAATTAGCCTATTCGCAATGGTCGGGAACGCAATAACCGGGGGATCACTGTATATAAAAACAAAAAAAACCATTTGACATATATATATATATATACATACACACACATAGTAAAATACGTGATGAAGGTTATAGAGGAGATACTCATAGTAAAATATATCTATGAAAGAATAGAAAAGAAGATATAGTAATAGAACATATCAATGAAAGAACAGAAGAAGAGATATAGGAATAGAAGAAAGGTATAGGAGATATAGGAGAGCAATAGGACAGGGGACGGAAGGCACTCTAGTGCACTTGTACTCGCCCCTTACTGACCTCTTAGGAATCTGGATAAGTCAACCATAGATAATCTAAGGGTAAAGTGTTGGGGGATGACACTATGGAGTCCGGTAATGAGTTCCATGCTTCGACAATTTGGTTACTGAAGTCATATTTTTTACAGTCAAGTTTGGAGCGGTTAATATTAAGTTTAAATCTGTTGTGTGCTCTTGTGTTGTTGTGGTTGAAGCTGAAGTAGTCACCGACAGGCAGGACATTGCAGCATATGATCTTGTGGGCAATACTTATATCTTGTTTAAGGCATCTTAGTTCTAGGCTTTCTAGGCCCAGGATTGAAAGTCTAGTCTCGTAGGGTATTCTATTTCGAGTGGAGGAATGAAGGGCTCTTCTGGTGAAGTATCTTTGGACATTTTCAAGGGTGTTAATGTCTGAGATGCGATATGGGTTCCAAACAGATGAGCTCTATTTGAGGATGGGTTACTCCAAACATTTTATAACATTTTATAAGACATTTTCTAGACTTTTGGAAACATAGCAGAAACAATTATTCCTTGACAATTGAGGTATCTTCTTTGACCTAATTTGTTGAACAATCAGTTTGCTACCTTGGTGTGCAGCAACCACATGGGAAATGAATACACATTAGTATGTCGAATGAAGTGTGATGGGATCATTATATTGCACGCTCAGTCTGCAATTCAGAGTGCATCAGAGTGAGTGGACAAATGTGCCCCCGCTTTCATATCTGCACCATTACCTGAACAACTGACAGAATTATGAAAGCATTGTTTCCTCTGACAGCCAGCAGTGATTTGTGATCGCTCTGCAATGGCAGCTATTACAATTCACCTTCACTGCAAACCACAAGTCCAATTTGCTAGGAATAAACAACCATATTCTATCCTAACTTTTCAAGTCACACAATAATTTGAGGGGATATAGTCTCCTTGATTCATTAAGGAAATGAATGAAAAATGTGGATCTGGTTTTTAACCTAGATTTTGCTTGTTGGAGGCCAGCTGGGAAGGTTAAAAATGATGATCCTATGGCCCTGGTGGGACACTGCAACTGTCATAAATACCTGTCTGTTACCAAGGGCCAGATTTCTGATCACATGACCCATAGGGATGCTGCAATGATTGTAAGTTTATATTTTTTACAGTCTCATAACTGTGAAAAGTCACTAAATGAATGGCTGTAAGTTGAAGACTACCTGTAAATGTAGACAAAGGAAAACAAAGCCCTGGTCTTGAAAAGTTAAAAAACATTGATCTAAGCAGATGACAAATCTTATAGTATAGTACAACGTTTCCCAACCTTGGCAACTTGAAGAGATCTGGACTTCAACTCCCAGAATTCCCCAGCCAACAGTTGAAGTCCAGATCTCTTCAAGTTGCCAAGGTTGGGAAACACTGGTATAGTATATAATTGTGATGGTGAACCTATGGCACAGGTGCCACAGGTGGCCTGCAGAGCCACATCTAAGGGCACACAAGGCATTGCCCTATGTCAGTTCCAGCGTGCTGGCCAGCTGATTTTTAGCCTTTCAGAGGGTGGGGGAGGCCATTTTCATTTCCCCCAGGCTTCTGGGAAGCCTCCAGAGCCTGTGGATGGCAAAAGCCGGACCCAACGGGCCTGCAGGAAGTTCAGAAATAAACTTCTGGTAGGTCCATTGGGCCACTTTTGACTCTCTCCAGGCTTCAGAAAAGTGTCCAGAAAGTTCTTTTGGCACCCGAGAAAAAAAAAAAGTTTGCCATCACTGGTATATAATATAATTCTAGCCAAGTCATCCATTGGATTATCTTCATGATCAGATCTTAATGAATGACTGAAATAGATTTAAAAGGAATTACATGTCACAAAGAGCTGCTAAGAGATTGATTTTCAAATCCCAAATCACCATCCTAGAGTGTTTCAAGGGACTCTGCTTTGCCTAATATAAGATTTTTATAAAGTAAGAGTGATAAAATTGCTCAGTTCTAAATGGATGTGCACTGTTCTTCAAATCCTGTTAATGATCCTTAGTGTGGAAAGTTAGATAGTTATGAAGAAATGAAGGAACGTAATTCATGCAAAACTTTTGACCAATCATTTTACTGTTTAATTTGAAGAAACACTTGCATTGGTGTCTCTGAGTCTATAAAGACTCTCTATCTCTTTCTGCTTTATATAAACAACCTTTGAGAACATCACCTAACCTCCAAACTTTACCCTTAGACTATCCACTGTTGACCTCTCCTGATTCCTAAGAGGTCAGTAAGGGGCATGCATAAGTGCACCAGAGTGCCTTCCGTCTCCTGCCCTAATGTTTCTCTTTTACTAGTATCATGTATATAAATATTATATCTTTGTATACAGTGATCCCTCGATTAGTGCGGGGGTTACGTTCCAAGACTCTGTCAAGGATCTAGGATTTAAGCCTCAGAGTTCACTGTAACAGTATTGTCAAAAAGGCAATTAAGATTTGTTAACCAAATTTTGCAAAGCAAAACAATGTTACCGTACTGCAAACCAGGGCATGCAAAACCTTTGCCAGACCAGTTCTTGAATACAGCTCATCTGCCTGGAATCCACACTATATATCAAATATTAATACAATTGAGTGAGTCCAGAGGTATTTCATGAGAGGAATACTCTACTCTTCTGCTCACAATAGAATACTTTATGACACTAGGCTTGAAATTTTGGGCTTGAAAAACCTAGAACACTGCCATATATGGTCTGATCTAAGCATAGCACACAAAATTGTCTGTTACAACATCCTATCTGACAATAATTACTTCATCTTCAACCGCAATAATACACGGGCAAACAATAGATACAGACTCAAGGATAAACCACTCCAAACTCCAAATTGCAGAAAATACCATTTTAGCATAAGAGTGGTCAATGTCTGATTGCACTACCTGACTCTGTTGTTACATCCTCAAACCCCCATAGGTTTAACCTTAAACTGTCTACCGTAGACCTCACCCCATTCCTAAGAGGTCCGTAAGGGAGTGTGTGCATAAGTGCACCAGTGTCCTACTGTTCTGATTTATTTGTACTCATTTCCTGTGTTCATGTATGTGTTTATACTTATACCTATTATCTTGTATATGTTTGACAAACTAATTAATTAACTAACTAAAATAAAATAAAATAAGTTTGGGTGATGCATTCTGTTGTAAAGTATAAAGAAAATAAGGAATTAAAAAAAAACAAAGACTGTAGCGGTATGTATAACTTTACCATGAAAATAATCCCTGTGGCAACATTTTCTTGTATTTTGGCTTTTTATGTATACTGAGAGCATAGGCACCATATACAAATTCCTTGTTTGTCCAATTACCTTTGGCCAATAAGCTATTCTATTCTATTCTATTCTATTCTATTCTATTCTACTCTACTCTACTCCATTCCATTCCATTCTATTCTCTACGGGGCTATCTCCTACCACATACCTCCCAGTAACCAATTAGATCGCACAGGGTTGTCCTTCTTTAGGTCTCGTCGAAAAAACCATGTAGGTTGGCAGGCTCGCGGGAAGGGCCTTCTCTGTGGCTGCCCAGGCCCTATGGAATCAACTATGTCCATATTGCTCCCACCCTACTGGCTTTCCAAAAAGCCATGAAGACCTGGCTCTGCGGGCAGGCCTGAGTACCATGAGTCTGAACATCTAGGCATAGCCGAATTGTGACTGATTTGTATATATGTGTGTTTGATTGAATAGATGGTTAGGATTTTTATAGTTAATATAATGGGGAGGGGGTTATTGTTTTTATTATTTATATTTGACTTTTTGTAATGCTGTACTCCACCACCAAATATATTGATAGCTGTAAGTTGTCAAGAAGCTTTCTGTTCTTGTTGGTGATTGATGAGTGAATAGGAAAAAGTAAGGAAGATTTAGTTGGAGATAACAGCCAAGAAAGTGATTGAAATATGGCAATGATGGTTTACCATTTGCTGCCAACAAGAGGAAGCTACAAGAAAGGAATCTCAAACAGGTTCTGCATTGCTCACGAAATGCATAACGGATCACAATGTCCAATTTACTATTTTTACCCTCTTCCGTGACATGGAAAAGTTCATTGGGGAACCAACTGTCTCGTTTCTGTACACAGCTTGGCTGCAACGAAAATAATTGAGCTGACTAGAATTTATAGCACTAGTTGAATTCTTTTTTCTTCTTCTTTCATTTCTTTCTTTTGAAATAACACGAGGCTATTCAATCTTTCTCACTCCTTTAAAAAAAATGTATTTAATGTTCTTGCTCTGGTTATAGCAATTTATAATTTAATCTACATTAATTTTTGTCACCTAATTCAGCGGAACGGTGTCCTGAAAAGTAATAAATAAAGTTCCAGTCCATTCTTCCTTGGGTTCCCCCCCCCCGCCCCCATCCTAGTTATTCCTTTATTATTTCATTGAAGTAAAGTTGTTACTTTTTCCCCTCCAACTCAGCCTGTCTTGTGGAGTGGGGTGGCACTTTCCTTTCCTTAATTATTTATCCATATATTATTCAAATTAGCTGCACTTGACTAGATTAAAAAAAAGTTGCCATGCTAAGTATCTTAAAAGCCATTTCCCGTTGGGTATAAGGAACGCTATTTGGATTTGAAGAAAATGTAACTTACACATTGGTGTTATTGGTTCATCTCAATGCGAACACTGACTGTAGCTCAACTAAGCCTAGTTATCCCTGGATTCTTTCAGGGTTTCAGCATTTCTCTAGATTTTAGATCTTGACCGCTGATGATAAATAATGTCAGGGGCACCTGTGGTCACTTGAATGCTCTGCTAGTGAAAATGGGTTTCCAAGCTCCGACAGCCTCCCACAACCTTCTGCCAGCAAAAACGGAGCACGGGAGAACCATTTTCATGGCACAGGCACCATGGACCAGTCCTTCGCAGTTCCCCAGGCGGTCCTGTGGACTAGATCTAAGCACTCTGCAGGCCGGATCAGGCCCCCAGGCCTTGAGTTTGACACCCCTGGTCTAGAAGTATGATTTTCTAGTTCCTCTCACATATGGCATAATCTAGAAAGAACAGGAACGTGGTTTTTTTTTCTGATAATGAGAACTTTATTACTCATCTTTATTACTTTTTTTCCAAAATATTTTCTTGAATTCCAACATGCAGTAGCCTGCAACTAAAATGCATGTCTTACTCTTGGAAAGGAACTTTATTTCACTGACAGTTCCTTATCTTACCTGTGCTTGATATCAACAGACATGTTGCAGTCCAGATGTTGGTTAAATATTTCAATATTCACTGATGGGCAAAATAGCGTGAAGAAATTTAATATATCTTCAAACGTAAGAGTATTAATGGCTTTGTAAAAAGTAAATGAACTCTTAATTAACTTAAGTTGATGCACACACTAGTAGCTTCTTTTGAAAGAAACATCATTACAGATCAATTTTAGTTTATAGGCTCATTATAGGCTCATTATAGGCAAGATTTATTCATTTATTTTGTCAATCTCATATTAGATAATGTGTATAGGTATGTACATAATCTGAATACCTGAAATGAATAAAAGTAAAAGGGAACATTAAGACAGGGATGGTAGGCATGCAGGAGCACTTATGCACGCTCCTTACAGACCTCTTAGAAATGGGATGAGGTCAACAGTAGACAGTCTAAGGTTAAAATTTTGGGGGTTTGGGGATAAATCCGCAGAGTCAGGTAATGTATTCCAGGCATTGCCCACTCTGTTGCTGAAGTCGTATTTTCTGCCAAAATAAATAAATAAATCTTGCTTATAATGAGCCTACAATAAGCCTATAAAATAACAGATGAAGGTTCCTTGCTGGGACATCATAATATTTTTCTTAATCTAGTACAGTCCTTACTTTATATACCACTGTTGGGAATCACTTTTATCCAAAAAGAGGTAATCAGACCTAGAATCTTATGGGTTTCATTCATTTAATACTATTAACCTGGCTCATAATTTTCCCCATTTTTCCCCACAAAAATGGAAGCATTTTGCCTGCCCCCAGCACCCAAGAAGTTATACAGAAGAGAAAAGTAACTCAAAGTTAAGTTATTTCTTTCTGAATTATATGATTGGAAAGACTCACAACAGTGCCTAGGTGACATTAGAAACCACAGAAAGATAAATAATGAAAAATGACAGTGTTTCAAGTAGCGTCTTTTAAAATGTTGAAGAACGGTGGAAATTACAACAGAATGAGTTTAAAAAAGAGTTTTCCTCATTAGACGACTAACGAACCTGTCTACTTGGATTTTAATTTTAAATATTAAAATATTTATATATCTTCTTAAATCGCAGATTTCCTCTCTATATAGTCAGGCATACAATCTGATCTGTATTTATAATTTCTGTTATAAGGAGAGAAAATTTATATGCAATAAAAACCATACAGAATAATTGTCCCCTAATTATTTGGAAGCAACATAAAATTACTTCTCTAAAGGTTTTATAGTTAGAGGTATCATATTAACAGCTGCATCGACAATCTTAAAATAAGATTTTGATTGTTATTCAAATTTGCAACCAGAAATCTTGATTTTTTGTTGTTTTGGGAAAATCTATAAGGTGCATTAGAATTAGAATTAGCATTGCGGTAAATTTCGGTCTGTTGATTTGACTTCATGTTGGACTCTGTACAGACTCTGTATCATTTCCACTTCACTTCCCTACTGGTGGAAAAGCTTTTTTCATGGTTTATTTAGCAGAAAGTCATTTTGATTAGCAAGATGAAAAATACTTTACAGCTGTTTGCAAGTATTGCCTCTGTTCTGTTGGTGGATTCAATATTGCAACAACAGGCATGTGAAAACTGAATGGAAATTGAGTGGAGAGGATACCTGGATAGTCTTCAGAGACCTTGACATGACAAGAGAAAGCAATATCATCAGTAGTGGGTTCTAAATCCCGTTGCTATCGGTTCATTCGCAGAAGCATTCCGGGCAGTTGGGTGGAGCCTGCTGCTACTGCTACTGATTCACAGAACCGGACTGAACCAGGACCAACCCTGGTTTTTATTAATTGGAAATCTTAATAAATAAATAAATAATGAATAAATAAACAAACTCACCACTGAATATAATACTATTAAAAATTGAGGTGTGTTTTCCAAATGTACAACTGAATTATTTCTCCTTACCTCGTCTACCATAACTTTATAAAGAGATTTTCTTAAAAGTGGGAAAGCTATAAGCTAGACAAGATGAAAAGAAAAAGAAAAGAGAGATAATGCACAGGAGCAACATAGAGACTGGATTAGTATTGTATGGAATTTGAAACGGACAGGGGAGTCCTGTAGATGGTGTTTGGTATTTCTATATCTCTTGTAAATGTGTTCTTTTTAGCTGGCCAATAAAGTTTCAGCTACCACCAGGGGATGGAAGACAAATTAATGTGGCTCTGTTTTTAATACTAGCCAGACTACTTTCCCATTCCCAAAAGAATATACCTAGCAGAGTTTGATAATCTTTCAGTTTTGTGCCTTTTTCAAATTTCGCAATGCAGCTCCCCAGTCAAAGAACACATATTTGATACGAAGTGTACACAAAAATGGATTGCTCCACAGAAACCGCCTGCCAAAGTATGTATGCTATGGTTTATTGAATTTCTTTTCTTTTTTAAAAATAAGAAGTGTAAATATCATTTCCGTAGGAATAAAGCAAAAGTATTAACATACTGATGAGGAAGTCGGTTGAAATAGACTTGTGCTTCCAAAAAGAAAGGAAAAAAAGAGCAAGAAAGAAACCATTATAGAAAGAAAAACAGAAAAATCATCTAAGTAATGGTGAGCAAATGATGGTTCTCAGGTAGCTGTGACCCCAAAGTTCAACAAAGTGAAAATATACTCATGGGGGTAATACTGAACTGGAAGGACTTCTTTTTTGAGAGGGTAAAATGAATAAATAGCAAAAGCAGGGACAACATTATTGAGCATATTTTCAGGGACTGGGATGAGGACACCACAATGGGATTTTTGGAATACTTCTGCACTGAGTCAGGCATAGCTAGAAACAGTTATTTCCAAGTCCCCCCACAGAAAAAGGCCTTCACTTTACAGCATGCTGTTAAAATTGTTGTTTCAGCTCAGCTTGCTGGACAAGTTGATGCAAGTTGGCCTAAGAAAACATAATTTACTTTCACCAGTGGCAGCATTTTCAACACTTACATGAAATAGCTGATAATCTGACACAAGAGACTTAAAGGATCATTGGATGGTATTTTGTTTAGCTAACAAGACAAATGGTTTTAAAATGATACTGGAATCAAGCTTAATATGTATTGATAGGGCCCCACCTTAATCTATTATACACCATCTATTCTGTAACATTTTTTTTCTCTTTTACACGCTGCCTATAATCACTATGATATGGAACAAAGGGCTATTTAGAAATAAATTCTGGTTCCATTAACGAAGGTGCTACTATATTCCCTAATTCTGAGGACTGGCTAAGGAAAAACTACGATGCCTAAAACACGATCTAAGTATTGCCCACAAGATCATATGCTGCAACGTTCTACCTGTCAATGACTACTTCAGCAACAACACAAGAGCACACAACAGATTCAATCGCAACAACACAAGAGCACACAACAGATTCAAACTTAATATTAACCGCTCCAAACTTGACTGTAAAAAACCGAGTTGTTGAAGTGTGGAACTCATTACCTGACTCAGTAGTGTCAACCCCTAACCCCCAACATTTTTCCCTTAGACCAGGGGTCGGGAACCTATGGCTCGCGAGCCAGATATGGCTCTTTTGATGGCCGTATCTGGCTCGCAGACAGGGCTCCTTGCACTGAGCTCCCGCTCGCAGCTGTCCCCTGGCTCCTGCTCGATGCCACGGTTTTCGGCGCTGTCCTGCTGGGCCCCAAAGACGGAAGGCAGGAAGAAGGAGAGCTCCATTCTTCTCGCCTTTTTCCCGCCTTCCGTCTTTGGGGCACAGCAGGACAGCGCCGAAAACCGCGGCATCAAGCAGAAGCCGGGGGACAGCTGCGAGCGGGAGCCCCAGGAGGGAAGTACCGGCAGCGCCCCGCCCAGCTGAAGCTTCACTGGCGTCGGCGGCAAATGTCCTTTGTGGCCCGGTGGGGGGGGGGCTGCAGCGGCCGCAGGCAGTCGCAGGGAGATGGCGGCGGCGAGAGGGAGCTCCAGCTGGGCTGGGGGTTCGGGGGGGGGGCCATGAACGCCGCCCGGAGCCAATGGCTTCTTTTGGGCTTACTTGAATTCCTGCTGCTGGTAAGCGCGCGCGGGTGGCCGGGTGGGAAGGGCGAGGGGGAGGCAAGTGGAGAAGCGGAGAGAGAGAGAAGTGGACCAAAAGAAAGAAAAGGGAAAGAGAGGGAGGGAAAGAGAAATGGAGAGGAAGGAAGGAGGGAGGGAGGGGAGGGAGGGAGAGAAGGAAGGAAGAGAAAGGAGGGTAGAAAGAGAGGGAGAGAGAGAGGAGAGAGAAAGGAAGAGGAGAGATAGAAAGGAAGAGAGAGAAAGAAAGAGGGATAGAAAGAGAGAGAGTGAGAGATGCTCAGTGAGCCTTTCTTTGAAGTTGCCTTTCTTTCTTTCTTTCTCTCTTTCTCTTTCTCTCTTGCTCTCTTGCTCTTTCATTCTTTTTTCTTTCTCTTGCTTTCTTTCTTTCTCTTTCTTTCTCTCCTTCCTTCCCTCCTTCCATTTCTTTCATTCCCCCTCTCTATTTTTATTTCTCTTTCATTCTTTCTTTCTCTCTTTCTTGCTTTCTTTCTTGCTCTTTTTCTTTCTCTCTTTTACCTTCCCTTCCTCTATTTCTTCTTTTCTTTCTCCTTCCTACCTTCTTCCCTCCCTCCCTTCCTTCAGTCCTTCCTCTCTTACTCTCCCCTTTCATAAGTTTCCTTGCTTCCTTCCTCTGTTCCTGTCCCTTCCCCCTTTCTTTCTTTCTTTCTTTCCTTCCTTCCCTCCCTCCATTTCTTGCTTTCCTTCTCCTTCCTCCCTTGTTTCCTCCCTCATTCCCTTCTTTCACTCCTTCTTCTCTTACTCTCCCCTTTCACACCTTTCCTTGCTTTCTTTGCACCCTTCCTCTGTTCCTGTCCCTTCCCACTTTCCTTCCTTCCTTCCCACCCTCCGTCCATTCATTCACCCATTCCTCTCTTGATCGCCCCTTTTACCATTCCTTCCTTCCTTCCTTCCGATGTGGGCCTGGGCCAGCAGAGTAGTTTGCTTTTGCACCCCGTCTCGAGCTCCCTTGGTGCCAACCCGGCCCTCCCCACTTCAGAGAGAAGGGGGAGAAAGAGAGAGAGAGAAAGAGAAAGAGAGAGATAAAAAGAGAAAGATAGAGGGAGGGAGAGAAAGAGATAGAAAGAGACAAAGAGAGGGGGAGAGAAAGAGAGAGAGAAAGAAAGAGAGAAAGGGAGATACGTACGGCTCTCGCGGAATTATATTTCAAAATATGTGGCGTTTACGGCTCTCTTAGCCAAAAAGGTTCCTGACCCCTGCCTTAGACTATCCACGATTGACCTCTCCAGGTTCCATAGAGGTCAGTAAGGGGCGTACATAAGTGCACCAGTGTGCATTCCGTCCCCTGTCCAATTGTCTCTCCTTATCTCATTTATCTTTTCTTCCTTTCAAATTTGTTCACCTATACTTTTATATCTTTTCTTCTATTCGTTTCTTTAGTTATATTACTACATATCTATTCTCTTCAATGTGTATTATGTATTGGACTAAATAAATAAAAAAATAAAAATAAAGGTTCAGTATGGAGGTTCAGCACACAATTCTTGAACACTCACTTTCAAGATGTTCAATCCTTGGCCAAAAGAGCTATTTCACCTCATATTTCTAGAAAATAGGAAGTTCAGGCAGAGTAGGAAGTCTATTGTCCTCCTCTAGGCAAGTCTATTGCTCTTATTATGAGTACTAGCTTGGCTTGCTTCCCATTCCCAACCAAAGGTCTGGTAGCTAATGTGGCAACTAAGAGACAAACCACATATGAAGAAATAAAATATGGATTCTAGATCAAAACCAATCATATCAGGAACATTTTCTTTTCTTTTGCAATTTTTTTAAATAAATAAAAACTTGCTTGCTTTTCCACATTTACAAGCTCCCCATCTCCCTCACAGAGTGACTCTGAGTAATGGGAAAGATCTGGGTTTCCTGTGGAAAATGGCCTATATACCATCTTTCCATATATTTGCTTCTAAACTGTATGACTTCTTAAATGTGCATATTTTCAACTGTATTCTTTACAATATAAATTAGGACCATGTAGCACCCAAAGTTAAGTTTCAAGGCCATCTCCACAGAGACCCACATTGGCCAGAGGGTGTGTCTACATCCCGCGAAATTGCTTCGTTGGGGAATCTGACTGATGAAACATCATGGGGGGAGGGGGAAACCAGGTCAGAACTGGGGCGTGAATTAAGTGAGGTCAGAGTTGGCTTCACTTGGATGATGCCAACTTGAAGCTCCTAATAAATAACTGGGTTTCTTTTGAAGCTTGGTTTGAGGCTCATGATTTAATTAGGTCATTGGTGAGAACCCTGACATTAAGACAGTATTCTGATTTTGTCAATCGTCAACGGATTACTGATTATTCTTGTTATAAAATATCTAATTTTGGCAGATTAATTTTGGCAAAGAAGCCCCCATATATATTCATTTTTATGTAGTTAATAAAACTGGGAAAAGACAAAAAAGGGAGAAAAGAATGAACAGAAAAAAAGAAAAGAATCCTTCAATGAAATACCATAGTTTCAAAATAAGTTCAGTAAAGAAGAGCCATATTTCATTGTAATCATCACTTCATAATCTACATCCCTAAGCAATTCATGTGTTAAGTCTCAAATAACATAAGGTATTCAATCCATTAAGTAAGGCCATAAAATTATTTTTCCACAGTTGAAGGACTAGTCCCTTGACGTAAGATCAATTTTTTTATATTAAGGTTAAAAGATTTTCACATTATTTAGACAAAGTGGGATATCTAATTTCTTATTCCATTCAGTTTTTAAAATGGTGCATGCCAAGTTGCTTTATTGCTAAGAGACACTAAGACATACAAAGAGTAATTGTGAGCTTTTTAATTTTACAGAATTTTGTTATCACATTTAATAAATTTATATCTCGGGAAATGGAAGACTTCAAAGTCTCTATTTTATCACAAGATTCTTAATTTCACTAAACATGTGAGTAGAATTTAAAACCTTGAAAGTTTCTGTCTTCAGAAGAATCCACACTTGGTCTTCCTCATTTTTAGTAGCTGCAAGAATTTAAAAAAAAAAAATATTTGTCAAGATTTAAGTTTTCCACTCCTTTCCCAATACATTTGGCACAAACACATTAAACTGATTTCAGATATTTGTGATAAAATATTATGCAGCTTAAATATACTTTGTTGTTACTTATTTAGAAATTGCTAACAGAAATTGCTTCTATAGTCTGCTTTAGCCAAATGGTTTTACATTTATGCTAATGTTGTGTCAGTTGTGCTGACTAACTGGCCACCATCTTCACCCGCATCTTTAATAAATCACTAGAGATGTGCTATGTCCCTTCTTGCTTCAAACACTCTACTATCATCCCAGTGCTGAAGAAGCCCTCCATCAAGGAACTGAATGACTTCAGACTGGTTGCTACAGCAGTAGCAGTAATAGCACTTAGACTTATATACTGCTTTACAGTGATTTATAGCCCTCTCTATGCAGTTTACAGAGTCAGCATATTGCCCGCAACAATCTGGGTCCTCATTTTATCAATCACAGAAGAATGGAAGGCTGAGTCAACCTTGAGCCCAGTGAGATTTGAACTGCCAAATTTCAGTCAGCCAACAGTCAGCAGAAGTAATCTGCAGTACTGCACTCTAACCACTGTGCCACCATGGCTCATAACATCTGTAGTTATGAAAACATTTGAAAGTCTAGTGCTGGCCCACCTGAAAACCATCATGGATCTACTCTTAGACCCCTTGCAATTTGTCTACTGAGCAAATAGATTGACAGATGATACTGTTAATATGACTCTGTACAACATCCTACAACATCTTGTATCTCCAAAGACCTAAATAAGGGTCCTCTTTGTAGACCTCCGTTCAGCATTCAATACCATCATTCCAGATATTATTCTAACTAGCTAGCTGTACCTGACCACACTTGTAAATGGATAAGCTTTCTAACAGACAGGAAGCTAAACAAAATCACATCAGATACCTGTAAAATTAGCCCAGGATCTCTCCCCCCTCCTGGGCTGTGTGCTTTCTCCACTTCTCTTCTCTCCATATACCAATGAATGCATCTCAAAAGATCCCTCTGTTAAAGTCCTGAAGTCTGCAGATGATACAACAGTGATTAGTCTCTTTTAAGACAACAAAAATCTGCATACAGACGGAATATTGAACAACTTGCCTTGCGGTGCAACTTGAACAATCTTGAACTAAACACACTCAAATCTGTTGAAATGGTGGTAGATTTTAGGAGAACCCCCTCCTATACTACCACCTCTTACAATATTAGACAACACAATATCAACAGTAGAGACCTTCGTGTCTAAGTTCTATCATATCTCAAGACTTAAAATGGACACCTAACATCAAAAACGTCATCAAAAAAGCACAACAGAGAATGTTCCTTCTGCATCAACTCAAAAAGCTCAAACTACCCAAGGAGCTGCTGATTTAGTTCTACAGGGGAATTATTGAGTCTGTCATCTGCACCTCTATATCTATCTGCAACCAAACAAAACCAAACAAAACAGATCCAGACTTCAATGGATAATTAGAACTGCAAAACCATTCACAATTGCTACCAGCATTCTCGCATAGTTATATTTTACTCCTTTATTTTCTCCTCTATTCCCCCTTTAATACATTCTACCTGATTATATCCTCTATAACCCTCATTGTGTATTATTGTGTATTGGACAAAACAAATAAATAAAAAATAAAATAAAAACATGCCTTCCATTAAGAACCTGTATACTGCACGAGTCAGAAACAGGGCTGTGAAAATATCGACAGACTCCTAACATCCTGGATATAGATTGTTTCTTCTAAGCATCAATAAAAGTTTAACTGTAATTGTAGTTGATTATTACTTTTTATGTGTATTTAATTTAGTGTCTAAAATCTCATTAAAATCTTCTCTGACAATAACATTGCAAAAGGTATTCCTACTAAATAGATTTAGATTTAGATTTAATTGGGTTTGTATGTGAAAATGTTCATGAAACATAGAGGAATCCAAATAAGGATATATTTTAATTATAATAATAACTTATTATATAACTTAAGTTCCAAAATAATATTCTTTTAATATCAGTTTTGAAGTATTGAATCTGGCAAGTGAAATGGCTATGAATCAAAATGTTTACATAAACTACTATCCTATACTTGATTGACAAAAATAAATAAAATAATAATAAAATAAAATAAAATAACAATTTCTTTTCATCTGGCCAAAATGTTAGTCAGATTTTCCAGTCCAATCCAATCTTAAAGTATAACATTTTTGTTCTGCAAAGTTAAATGATTTCCTGTAAGAAAATAACTTCAACTTTTCAAGCTTCAAGGTAACACATAATTAATCATACATTGTTTGGTAGATTCTCTTAGTCGTTTTTAAGTTAAGACTAAACTGTCTTAAGACATTTGCCTGGCCTATATTATTGAAACTATGTAGATCTATTTCATTATTATTACTAGGGTACATATATTTTAAAAATTGCTCACTCCAATTGAAAAAATAAAATATCAAATAAAAGAGAGAATAAAGAGAAAAACCAAAGGAGATATTGAAAACAAAGTTGATAATAAAATAATAATAATAAAAAAACAAATGACATTGGATCTGTTTGTGGGTGGGAAATTCTTCTCATTATAAGATCAGAAAATTGCCAGCTTAAACCACTTAAAAACCAGAAAGACAGAGAACATGAGATAATATTAGAATAAAAGACAGAATGCAGCTATATCTGAGAGACTAATTACGAGTTGGCAGCATGCCCACATAAGCAGTAAACAAATTTCAGAAATAGAAAAAAAACTGAAAGTGGTTTTTAAAACTCCAGCCGCAACTTAATAACACATTAGATAGATTTATACTTAGTTCTTAGTTTTGGACTTTGATTTATGGTTCAGCTAGAACTGAGTCTTTGGATTAAATTCATGCAAAATATTTGCATTACAATGCAGTTACATGGTTAGACCTTGATTTTTTTAAATATAAAATTTATGGGCCGCCTAATTTACTGTAAAGCAGTGTTTCTCAAATAGTGCCCACCTGGCGGGGGGGGGGGTTGCAGAGCAATGCCAGGGGAGGTGCGTGACTCCAGGGAATGTGCTTTTTTTGCTGCAAGAAGTAGAGGTTTTTTGCACCTAACAAAGTAGGAGATATGAAGTGCATATAACAAACCTTTAAGAAACACCATGGAAAAATATTTAACAGGGATGAAAATAAAGAAGGAGAGAGATGGAGATAATGAGACAAACATAAGTCTCCCAAAAGCTGAAATGAGAAAATATGAAATACATATGTAATGCTTGGCTTCAATGTGGCTACCATGGGAGACGAAGAAAAAATGGTATGTTTACAGTGTCTAAAAATGTTGGCAGCAGACAGCATGAAGCTAAATAAATGAAGGCATCACTTAAACACATTACACCCCAATCACTCGGATAAGCCACTTGAGTTTCATCAATGAAAACGTGCTGAATATTGCAAACAATTGTCCCAATGGAGAGTTGGGGGGCGCAAAAAGTTTATTTCTTCCAAGGGTGGGCATAACAGAAATTAATTGAGAAACACTGCCATAAAGTAACTCTGGGCTACTTAGAGTTACATCTAAGTTATAACATAAAAAGCTAAAACCAAAGACACACAGGGAGAGTGGAGGGTGGAGTTGGGGAAGTTTGGGTCTGTTATTCAATCAATCAACTCTATTGCTCTGTATCCTCCCTCCCCAGGGCCCCAGGACAACTGGCAAAACCATATATTTAGGCCCTTATTTAAAAAATAGGAGAGTTGGAGCCAGTAATGGGCAACCACATTTTTTACTGCCACACTGTTGGTGAGGTTTATTTTGTGGGTTTGGCTTAATGGTCATGTCACTGGGTAGGAGTGGCTTGCCGGCCATGTGACCAGGTGTGAGTGGCCTGAACAATCATCATCGTTCAAGTGATCTGTTAAGTCCTCGACTTACAACTTTACCAGTGTCGCTCACAGGGGTGACAATTTGCTTCGTGTTTCCCGTGCTCTCCTTCCTGGGTTGCCCCTGCTGCCTCAGGCTGCGTAGCTATGCGTATGGGTGCTGCCAGAAGCATAAACTTCCACCCATGCCTTCTGCTTGCACCTCAGGTGGGAGGTGGCTGCGTGACACTGGAAGGGAGCCGGGCAGGAGACAGGGAAGCTTGTCTGAGGCCAGGAAGGAGGAAAGAGGAAAAAAGCAAGGAGCGCAGATGTAGCAGCAGCAGCAGGGAAAAAGGAGACCTGAGCCAAGACCGGTAACCCAGGAAGTGACAGCCGCCGATCAGCTGGAGCTGCTCATGTAACTTCATTTCCGCCGGTGGAACTGCGTCCCACACCGTCCTGCCTGCTACCCACCCCTGGTTGGAACCAACCTCACATCAAGGGAGAGAGATGTTCCAGAGGGCAGGAGCGACAGCAAAGAAGGTCTGCCAGCCGGAATAATTGGGCTGACATACAGCATGTCTTTTTTCCCAGCACGAGTGGTACCGACCAACCCCATGGCGTGAGATAGTCCTTCAATTGCCCTGAAGGGTTATAAATGTGACCATCGACAGCTTGAATTGCATCTGGAAGCAGACTCATAACCAATGCAGCTTGTGAAGTAGTGGTGTTACTGGGGCCATTCTTGATGGTTCCAAAACTACCCATGCTACTGCACTCTGCACCAGCTGTAACTTCCAAATGCCCTTCAAGGGTAGCCCCCTGTAGAGCGCATTACAGTAATCCAGCCATGACATAACTAGGAACTGAACAACTGAATGCAGGAAATCCTGGTCCCAGAGAAGGCTACAACCAGCACACAACATGAAGTTATATGTCAGTGTTGTATTGGTTTCAGAATGACAGGCTAGTAAGCCAGGGAGTTTTAGAATCGGTCAATCATGCTAAATGGGAAACTCCAATAGTACCGATATTAAAGAGCGATGGGTCTGTGTGCCTATGTGCTGACTATAAATGCACATTGAACAAGGCTTCACAGCAGAGTGCATACCCGGTACCTGTAGTCCAACATCCACTACACATGCTATGTCTGGGTGCCAAGAGCAGGCAGGGGTTGTTCACTATAAGCAATAAAGAGTGGTAGCCACACTACCGTTCTCCTGCCTCTTCAATATCAGAACTCAATTCTTTCCTTCCTTCCTTCCTTCCTTCCTTCCTTCCTTCCTTCCTTCCTTCCTTCCTTCTTTCTTTCTTTCTTTCCTTCCTTCTTTCATTCTGTCTCTCTCTCTTCCTTCCTTCCTTCCTTCCTTCCTTCCTTCCTTCCTTCCTTCTTCATATTATTATCCATATTATTCTTGAACACACAAGAAATTTGTCTCCAGTACATAAACTCATAAATTATTGGTTCTAATTTACCTTGCTTCTGGTTTGCTATCGCTGCATGGGTACACCTAAAAACAAGAGGGTGACCACATGCACAATGACAGGACTCAGCTTCTGTGCATGCTGAGGAGAAAGATTAGATGGAGATTAGATGCTTTATTGTAATATAATCAAGCTTATAGAAGAATTCTTTCACAAGGGCTCTGAACAATTTTGGGCTCACTTTTGCCATTCAAGAGTTTTTAAGCCGTGACAGCTGTCGTCGTCGTCGTCGTTATTATTATTATTATTATTATTATTATTATTATTATTATTATTATTATTTGGATTTGTATGCTGCCCCTCTCCGAGGACTCGGGGCGGCTCACAACATATATAAAAATATCTATCCAATTAATATAATTAAAAAACACCTAAAAATCCTAAAATAATTTAATAAAATAATTTAAAACATTCATTATCATTCACTCTTCTCCCCCTTTTAAAAATGAGTGACTATACCTCTAAGCCATGCAGCACCGGCGACATGCAATTCCAAAATGTGCACAATAGCAAATGGAAAATTTGGGTTTGAACCTTTAAAGAAGAAGCTGTGACAGGTTCTTTTTTAAAAAAAAATCAATTCATCTAGATATTGATATATTTAAAGCTTTGAAATTTTGTTTTTTCTAAAAACTGGCTGTCTCTACTGCAGCTCTAGGGCAGTAGGAAAATTATCCTGAACCCATCAGCAAAAAACCACTGTCCAAATCAATAGCAACCTTTAAGAGCAGATTGTGCTTAGAAAGACTGTGGCAGTTTGTAACATGTATCCCACCCGGTTCTTTGCCATAAAACAAAGTAACACATTATAATAAAATAAATGTGACCTTGAGAAGAAGAGGGAAAGATAATGGGATGGGTGGAGAGAAAGGAAAACATTCAAGAGAGGGGGCAGAGCATTTTCAGAGCCTTTAAGCTACATTAAATCTACTTTTAAAAAGAATTCTGTCCTCTGGAAGATAAACATTGATATAACCGCTCTGGATATTACAGCTTCATCTGTATTAAGTGAAAAGATTCAGCCTGAGTCAGCAAGGTTGATTGATGTGCAGAAGCAAGATTTTATGCAAAACTTGGTTTATAACCAGAGGTAGTGATACTTTTTGCTCAGAGCTAGTGATATGAAAGAAGTCTCATTCCTTCTGTGTACTCATGCGATGCACTCATTCAATGTCTTATTTTCTCCATTTGAATAGGCTTCTGCAGTGCTTCAAAAACCTGCCAAATACATTTTAAGATGTAACATATATGTTACATCTTAATATATGTAATAAATATATTTGTTAAGATGTAGTATACAGCTTTGAAGGGGTGGGTTCTGGATTGTGTTACTGCTGGTTTGATCGGGGATGTGCCATGTGTACACATACACAGCACTAAAAAAAAGGCTGCTGTCCAGAAGCAGAAGCCAAAAACAAGATAGCGGTGCCTATGGCGCTGTCGAGATAACTCGCCCAGGGGATAGCAGGCTTGTATCGCTGCCTGTTCCAGCAACCCAAGCTGGCAAGTTACTACGTACTCTATAGCAGTGTTTCCCAACCTTGGCAACTTGAAGAGAACTGGACTTCAACTCCCAGAATTCCCCAGCCAGCAAACGCTGGCTGGGGAATTCTGGGAGTTGAAGTCCAGATCTCTTCAAGCTGCCAAGGTTGGGAAACACTGCTCTATAGAACTGCTCCGAATTGGTAGGAACCCACTTCTGTACATTTGGCTACGCTGATTAAAGATGATGAGTCTGTCAATATCTGTTGTGATTCAGCCTGAGGCTCCTCAGGGACTGGCTGGGTCTCTGCCGGATCCATGCCCAGAGGAGGAGGACGGTGAACAGGAGGGGGAGGACCAGGCAGATGGGGGAGAGGAACATCAGGAAGAGGAGGAGGGAGGGCAGCCTGAGAGCCCCGGGGGGGGGGGGGGGCTCTCACCAGCTAGTAGCCTGGACTCATTGGATGAAGACGCCCAGGCTATAATAGACATGAGACAACGACGTGCAGCTCAAAGACGGGATCAATTAGAAAGGTATTTACATCCCTGAATTGGCACCAGCTGGGTTTGGGTGTGGTTCTCCTCAGCAGGGTTTAAAAGGCAGCCCCGTCCTTACAGTCTTGTGGAGCGTTATCAACTGGAAGTTCTGTGACCCTGCTTCGCTTCTCGGCGTCTCTGATCTTGGCTTGTGGCCTAGAAGTCTGGAAGACTTAGGGGGAGGCGTGGGTTTTGTTATCTCCAGCGTTGTTTTTGCCAGCAAGAATCCTGTTTTATTGCCTGGCCTTCGTGAAACCTCTGTGAAGTTCCAGAGTGTTCCTGTCTGTAAGAACAGTTTCTGTTACCTGTGTTTGCTTTGAATTTTATAAACTGCCTTTGCTTTTTACCAGTGTGTCTGGCTACTCTTTTTGGTTGGTGTTGGCTTCTGAAGGGACCCAGACAGAACAATATCAAAAGCACTTAAACTTATATACCGCTTCACAGTGCTTTCTCTAAGCAGTTTACAGAGTCAGCATATCTCCTCCAACGATCTGGGCCCTCATTTTACCCACCCCGGAAGGATGGAAGGCTGAGTCAGCCTTGAGACTGGTGAGATTTTAACTGGTGAACTACAGCCAGCAGTCAGCAGAAGCAGCTTGCAGTACCTCACTCTAACCACTGCGCCACCAACGTTCATCAAGAGTTTATGGATGCTGATATTTACCATGGGAAATTATCTGAGCAAGCTCTTTACCATAAGCTCCTCAGCCAGAATCCGCAAAAAAACCTGGACAAAATAATAAACAAAGAAAATCTCCATGTCCAGTATAATGTAAACAATGCTTTTGTTCCATATGTACCTGCCTGGGCAAACATTTCCTCAGGGAGCATCAACCTCCTTATCTTTTAGATGATCTCAAAGCTGTTGAGAGCTTTTAATTTTCATAAAAACTCAAAGAGATAAATTAAGCTAAAAGCTAATAACTTGCCCATGAGTATCCAATAATATTATGTCTCATTGGGTGTTGAAGTCAAGTCTCACTGAATCTGGCTGAATGACATAATAATTATCAAGGCGAATAGGAGCCAGTACGTCTAGCTTTCCCGCCCACCCCTGCAACTCTGGATGTAAAGCAGCTTTCCCAATCGGATACCTTTTGTAATTATGTTTGCTAGGAGTGATGAGAACTGTGTTACATAGAGTGCTGAGTTGGGGAAAGCAATGATAAACTTTTACATTAAGGATTTCCATGCTGCCGTTACTTTAACAAGGAAAAATTTTAAAATCTATTTTCACTAGCCTTTCAGGGCAACTGATCTCTAAAGATAGGGTACAAAATAATTCCATCACTAAATATAGCTTAGAAAACTAAAGCCTATATTTGTCCCCTTGAAAGGAGTAGAAATGCTTCAGTGAGGCACAATTATTAAATAAAAAGAAGATTGAAACAACAATTTCTGAAAAGCCCTCTTTTAAATGTCACCCAGCTGATCACAATGAAAATATTACAGATGTAGAGACTAGCAATGCTCCATTTCTAATATGTTTCAGTCAGTAATGGGCAGCCAAAATTTTTACTGCCCCATTGTGGATGTGACTTATTTTGTGGGTGTGGCTTAATTTATTTATTTATTTATTTATTTATTAGTTGGACTTGTATGCCGCCCCTCTCCGGAGACTCGGGGCGGCATACATGGTCATGTGACTGGTTAGGAGTGGCTTACCGGCCATGGGACCAGGTGGGAGTGGCTTGAATGATCATCATCGTTCAAGTGAACTGTTAAGTCCTTGACTTATAACCTTGTCAGTTGTAAGTGTCACTCTCTGGGGTGACAATTTACTTCACGTTTCCTGTGCTTCCCACCTCAGGCTGGGCAGCTAGGCGAACGGGTGCTGCCAGAAGCATAAATGCTACCAGCGCCACTTCCACCCACACCTTCTGCTTGCACCTCAGGCGGGAGGTGGCCACGTAAGGCTGGAAGGGAGCTGGGCAGGAGAGAGGAAAGAGGAAAAAAGCAAGGAGCCCAGATGCAGCAGTAACAGCAGGAAAAAAAAGGAGAGCTGAGCCGATACCAGTAATCCAGGAAGTGACAGCCACCGATCAGCTGGAGCTGCGCACGTATCTTCATTTCTGCCAGTGCAACTGCATTCCACCCCGTCCTGCCTGCTGCCCACCCCTGGTTTCACTCTAGGTTATTATTAAAAAAGGTGAGGCAATATTTTTTGCTGGGTTAGCCCAAAATTTAGGCTTTGGGTCACTTTTTTCAATGTCTCAGTGCTACGGGGGTATAGAAGTGACTGAGAAGACTGAAATGTTGGCTTAGTTTTTCACTGAGGAGATCTTGAAGAAAATATGTTTGTGAATTCCTGGAGAGATGTAACAATCGTCTTTACAGTCTTTATGCACTCAGAACAGGGGTGGGTTCTAACTTACCTCACCGTCAGTTCGCTTCCTCCTGTGCCATGTGGCCATGACTTCTGGGCGTTGGCATACTTTGTGCGTGCATGCGCAGTGCAAACAAAATTTACACCTCTCCCCAAGGCCAAAAACAAGATGGAGATGATTGTTTAGAGCCAGAAACTCAGCTTCTGTGCAATGCACATTTTATTCCTGTACCTCAGGAGTGTTATTGGGAGAGGCTAGGGGCTGAATGTGGTGCACCCAGCCTATGCATTGCTCACTCTCATTGAATGGTTTTTCAGAAAGTAAGGTCTCAGTCTACTTAATTTATTTATATTTAAAACAAGTGCTTGAAAGGCAGCCTGGAAAAAAAATAACCAGTACAATAGCACAGAAGCATGTATTCACACGAACCCTCTAATGGCAACATTTTGAATTAAGGAAAGTTTTCAAGCTGTTTGGAAAGTCAGTCCCTTGTAGATAATTTACAACAAAGTACTCTGGATGTGTCAGTCACATAGGTTATTTCATTGGTAAAAATACACAAATCAACAAAACAAGCAAATAAACCTTTGCATTTAATCCCACGGAAAGAATTCTACATAGGTCTGAAATCTCATCACATCACAAACAAAAGCAAAAGAAAAGGCTATAAACAATAAAACTGCCATGCTTAGGAAGACAAATGAAAAGTATACATTGGCTGTCCAGTATCTGCCATTCATTCAATCAATTAATTTATTTCTCTCAGCCAAAACACTGCCACTAAAAAGCTTTACCCATATGCTTTATCTTGGTCCTATTGACTTGTTTGGAGTGAAAATATCAATAATTTTGTATAGATACCCCTTAAAGGTATTTAATTATTGATTGAAAAACAGTTGCTCTAACTGAGCAGTCTGGTTTCTAGTGTTTTTAATAATAAGAAGAAACAGAATCTTTTGCACAGATTGAATGATGGAACACTCATGTTGATTACACATGATTAGTTAATTGTGAATTGAATGAGCTTCTCATGGTGTTCATGTGTGATTTAAAAAACTCAGAGTAGCAAATTTTTACTTAGTTACTATGTTTGTTATGGAAAACTAATGCAAAAAAGGTTACTCTTTATTGTAATAATGTCACTATAGATAGCACTGTTAGTATTATTGATAATAACCACATGGAGAAGAATAAAGTTTAATGACTCAACCAATTAATACATCTTAGATAAAGTTGCACAGTTATATTTACACATTAAAAATGAGCATCTCTTTCATTCAGACCATTCCTTTATCATCCCATGAAACCATGGGCAACAAATGATTATTGAATTTGATATGTATATTTTTACAAATGTTAAATAGTACAGGCAGATGGGAGTTGTTAATTTCTCTAGTTTCCATATGTGGCTGGAGTTTAAAGGACACAGAATAAATAAAATTCTTGATTTTAATTGTTGTATGTTTCTTCTTAGATATCATTTGCATTTTCGATTCCTCTAAAAGGCCTTGAATGTTGAGAAATGTGGGATATAAATATTGCATGTATATTGCATGTACGGGTTTACTAAATCCAATATTTTTGATCCATTATTTTTGGTGTTGAAGAAGGTATTGCTTGGCAATTTTAGGAACAAATTTACTTACGTTGAAATAGTGAACTAATTCAATAAACACTGGAAATTCCAGCAAGTACTACTTATCAGTTTCCTCCTTCCAAAATGAAACCAGATGCCTGATCGTGAAAATACCTTTCCCTCATGTCAAAGCATTGTCTTAAATTATACATACTGTTCATACTAGACATACTGTATAACATATAACAAGAAGTTTAGTTAATGTCGTGCAATTTTAGGATGTACAAACTCTATGCTTGGATGTATTTTAAGAAGTGACAGATAGTTTTGATCCAACTCAAACCTGGCTTTGCTAACAGAGGTGCAGCATTTTTATTATTAGGAACACAGGAAAATGTGTGTCTGCACAAAGCTGTCACCAGTACATTAAAAAATTCATGTGGATCTAAACAACGATGCAAGTGCCAAGCAAGAAAACATGACTTTGAGACATGGTTTAAGACATAGTAAAGCAGATATGTCTATGTTCTATCTATGGGATTATGTTGGAGACAACTATGTTCTATCATATAGAACTATGTCCTATGTTTATATATTTGCCAGTAATCTTTTATGACAGACTTGCAACAATCATGTGTCAAAGAAAAATAGGCTTGTCTCATCTATATATATATATAAAAGTCAAATACCACTCACCCATCGCAAGAACTCCAGAACTGTAAAGCCTACAAACTTGAAACTTGGCACGTCTGTTTCTCTTGGCTTCTAGGTGCTCACTAAGAAATGATTTTTGAAATGATGATCAGATCATTAGTATTTCTTATACAGTATTATATTAACACACTCTTATGCTAAGTTAAATATTCTACTCTCCCTCCCTGGAAAAGAACTCTATTCCAACTGCCAGTTCTCTTATATAATACTCTGATGCTACCACTTTGCTAAATGAGGCCTGGGTGTGGCCAGTGAGTGACTCATCTGGCCTGCGGCTGAGACATTCTACTTCCCCTCCCCACCTGAAAAGAACTCTGTTCAAACTGCCAGTTGCCTTACATTAACACACTCTAGTGCTAAGGAGTTACACATTCTACATAATTTTTTCAAGCTTTGGGTATCAATGTATCAAGCTCTATCATAACTACTCTTTAATTTTCAAGTTTTAACTGTCGATTTATCAAGCTCAATTTCATAGCGAAGCATGGGTATCTAGCTTTTGGTATGAAATAATAAGAACAACAACTGCTACTATAATTTTAATGGCCCAAATTATTCTGATTACAATATTCCTAAACTATTTATTTAATATGTCATAATTGCATCGAGTTGCAATCTGAAATAATAAAGTCCAACAAATGCTGTATCATAGCTTACCTAAATCTCAATGGTATAGGTAAACATAACTTTGTGCTGAATTGGGAATAAAATTTTGACCAACTTATAGAGGACAAATTCATTTGAATGCTGATTGTATTCTCAGAATCTCTATTGCAGAGATGAGAGCAGAACTTAGTCAGTTTATCTTTCCCTAAACATTATGTGATTGCTGCTTTTGTAGTTAGTATGACCCCATCCCTAAAAGGACACTATATGTATAAAATACTGTGGATAGATTTATATACAGTGGTACCTCTACTTATGAACGTAATTCATTCCGTGACCAAGTTCTTAAGTAGAAACGTTTGTAAGAAGAAGCAATATTTCCCATAGGAATCAATGTACAGTAAAAGCAAATAATGTGTGTGATTGGGGAAACCACAGGGAGGGTGGAGGCCCTGTTTCCTGCCAGGAGATTCCTAGAGAGGCCCCATGGAGGCTTCTCCTTGCCTTTTCCGGCCCTGTTTCCTCTCAGGAGATTCCTAGAGAGGCCCCAAGGAGGCTTTCCCCTGCCTTTTCCGGTTACAGTTTCGAAGGCTTGGGTTTGTAAGTGGAAAATGGTTCCTGAGAAACCAGGGCCATTTCCAAGGCAGTTCATAGCCAACAAACTATATTCTGTATGTGTCACATGTTTTTGCTGAATTTGAAAATTAAGGGAGACTAGGGTAGATCTATTTCGGCCTTCTTCTGGCCTCATCAGCTAGCCATACCCTCACTGGTATGGTGAAGGTCTACCAAAATTTTTACTATCACACTGTGGGCATGACTTATGCAGGTCATTCTGCATTTTCTTTCAACATCTTTCAGTGCAAATTGGGTGCTCTGGGGTGGATCTCCATTTTCGCTACCCCACTGCGTTACAGTCTGAATCATCCCTTTCCCTACTAGAATCAATTAAACTTTTGATCAATTAAACTTTTGATCATGCTGTGCCTGGAAGGTGTGTGTGTTTGTGTGTGTAATCATGGTACTCCATCAGCACTCTTGTTATCCATGCAGATTGCTGGCACATCTTTTCTCCCCCCCCCCCCCCATATATTCCCAATTAGTATTAGATTTCCATATTGGAAATGTGTGAATTAAAAACCTTGCCAATAAGAATTTAGGTGTTCACACAGTTGAAAGATTCTCCTTTCCAGAGCCTCTTATATTTGATATCTCCAAAGAGTCACCCAACGGCTTCTTTAAGATGGAAAAACATCCTTTGCTCCAGCAGGTAGGTAGTGGAAATTTGCTCAAGTACCTGGAGGTCATGGCAGGGATGATAAGAGGAGGAACTACTGATGGAAGGATGCACTGAGAACTTATTCCTAAAGCCATTCACTTCCAAATTGGTTCTTGCGTGATTTACAGATCCACCATCACAGGAAAAGAATCAACAGACAAATTTTGAAGGCTGGTCTAAAAAGGCCTGATCTCCTAAAAAGAATAAAAGCCACAGTTTCAGTAAACAAGAACTGCTCTTAGATAGCAGCTGATAGCTATAATTTGAATAAGCTACAAACTGAATATAAACACCTACTTAAACATGAGCAATACATAGGCCAGAAACAACATGCTTATTGTGACTATAATGTGAACCTCCTGCAATAGCATGAAGATTATATAGTTAAATATTGCTCAATTTGCATTCAAAATTAACACTATTGTTTCTCCCAGCTCTGCTGTGTTCATAATATAATGATTATTTGTGAAACATTAAATTGGACACTTGACTCCATTGATCTTTTTTTAATGGACTACTAAAATAGGGAGTAATTATTTGTCCAGACTAATTCATTGATTAAGCTCGCCATATGACAGCTGCAATTAGCAAATATTGTCTCACACTCAAGCACCTGCATTGTAGTTTATGCCCATTATCTTGGCCATTTTAGTTAGTCATTGTAGTAACTGAACATGGCTGGGATGTGCGCTTTTTTGTGACCATTCCAAAACAACAAAGCATATTGCCTCAACTTAAAGACTGGTTTATATATAGTGATATAATGTTTATAAACATGTGAGTGTGAAATGGAAACTTTAAGAAAGTTGCAGAAGTAAAGGGAAGTTACATACCCACAAGTTATATGTAAAACCACAGAATAATAGGATCCCTATCAGATCCCATCTTCTGCTATTCCAGCAGTCAGAGGTTGGTTTCAGAAGGTTCTGACCAGTTCTGGGAGCGGAAATTTTGAGGAGTTCAGAGTTCAGTTCAGTAGTTCAAAGAACCAGTAAGAACCACCTCCATGGCTTCTTTCCACTTTACTTGTTCAATTTTAGGTAATGCAAATTTTTTAAAAAAAATTATTTAAACTTTTATTGTGAAAAAAAAAGATAATTCATAAAATTGTTGTTACAGATCCAATACAGTTTCATTTCACATATTAAAATTGCAAATCATATCTCTATATCTTAAACAAACTACAGTGATACCTCGTCTTACAAACGCCTCGTCATACAAACTTTTCGAGATGCAAACCCGGAGTTTAAGATTTTTTTGCCTCTTCTTACAAACTATTTTCACCTTACAAACCCACCGCCACTGCTGGGATGCCCCGCCTCCAGACTTCTGTTTCCAGTGAAGCACCCGTTTTTGCGCTGCTGGGATTCCCCTGAGGCTCCCCTCCATGGGAAACCCCACCTCTGGACTTCTGTGTTTTTGTGATGCTGCAGGGGAATCACAGCAGGGGAATCACAGCAGCTCAAAAACAGGTGCTTTGCTGGCAACGGAAGTCCAGAGGTGGGGTTTCAAGGATTTTGGTGTTTTTGTGATGCTGCAATTTCACTAATGCTCCCTTTGCTGGGAACCCCCACTTCCGGACTTCCATTTCCAGGGAAGCGCTCATTTTTGCGCTGCTGGGATTCCCCTGCAGCATCACAAAAACACAGAAGTCCGGAGGTGGGGTTTCCCATGGAGGGGAGCCTCAGGGGAATCCCAGCAGTGCAAAAACGGGCACTTCAGCTGGCAAAAGGGGTGAGTTTGGGGCTTGCATGCATTAATCGCTTTTCCATTGATTCCTATGGGAAACATTGTTTCATCTTACAAACTTTTCACCTTAAGAACCTCATCCCGGAACAATTAAGTTTGTAAGACAAGGTATCACTGTATATACATTTCCATAAGTTAATAAGACCTATGATGTTAGCATATTTAACTTTCTTGAGTTACCCTTCTACATTTGTACACTTATATTTTATATTGATATATTCAATTTTTATTGTGGATCCATTTGTGCCATTTTTCCATATCTCTTTGGTTTCTTTGATTCTTACTCCTTTAATTGCGTTTGTCATTTCATCCATTTCAGTGCATTTATACAGTTTTTCAATAATTAGATTTTCAGACGGGATTTGTTCCTTTTTCCACAATTGGGCTATTGAAATTCTAATTGCAGTAATTATATGTGTTATATGCCAAAATTTCTTTATAGTTTCTTGGCTCATACCATACCTTATACACTTTAACTTTATTAGCAGAATACCTGTCAGTTGGAATCCATTTGTTCCATGCTCTGACCTGCATGCATTGACCCCACCTGTGTGTCAATCCTTTCTTGCTTCATATCATGTTCAGCTTCTCCTCCATGAACACTGACACCATCACTAAGTGAGTTATCATCACTTAGTACATCACTGTCACTAAATATTCATTATAAAAAAGATGTGCATATTTTGCTTCTTCCATGAAAAGGATGCATTTATTGCCAGATTAATTGTCTTCTCCCAGATTGATCCAGGTATATGGAAGCAATGTAGAAGAAGTCAATTTAGCTATAAGTATTAAGTATAAAGAGAAGGAGATGCCACGTTGAAATGAGAGAAGTTCATTGTTGTTTCATTATTCATTCATAGTGAAAAGGAGCTTTTCAACAGGTAGGGGAAGAAGCAGGACAAATAGATATTTTGGAAGGTCATTCCAAAAGGACGGATGGACTTAGTTGAACATCCATTTCATATTTTACCTTTTTATGTGCATATTTGGATTAGAATATTGTCATTCTAAAACTCAAACCCTGCAGAACAATGTTTGAGCTCATCGTTCCTACTCCTGAATCATTTTTTCTATTAAAAATAGATTACATTTTAAGTAACTAGTGATTTGTTTAGTTAAGAACTAGCAAGGATGACAAATTAATGTCTGTAGTATTTCTGCTTTGCAGAAACTGATTGAACTAGTCAGAGCAAAACAAAACAAAAAGAAATCAATACACCCATTTTTCATGTTTAGACAAATCCACTCTAAAGCTCCCGATCTTAAAGGATATAGCAGAAAATATTGGTTAATTTTGACAAAGCAGACTTTCATCACAACAGCTGTAAGTAACAGAAATATTCTGGTTTCTTGCATGTAAAGAACACTTTTCCCCCAGGAAATTTTACATAATTGTATCATTTCTATTTTTTTCTACCCACCTCTGACAATCATGAATATGGTTAACTAACTGGGTAGCTGACAAATCCACTGCATGTTGCTATTATTTTGTTTAATCCAAATTTGTGATGATTGTGTGCTTACTGGCAACAATCCAACAATCACTCCTAAACAATATCATCCGTACAAGCACACTACACGTGCTTGAAATCCACAAGTTCAGTGGGTTCAAACACAGTGGCTGAGTTCGCACATTGAAGTAAATTTTAGCTGAACGTGAAGAGGAGTTGTGGAATAAACACATATCAGCTGGGGTCCCTACTTAAGGTTTATAAATCACAGGGTCAAGTTCATGCAATACCTTAAACCAAACCAAAACAACTTCACAACCACTTTGATAAGTGAAACCAATCACTGGGATTCATTCCCAACTCACTGTGGCAGTCAATATGACTTTGGTGAGTTATACTGAAGTTTTATTTATTTTGTTTAAAATACTGGATTATTCTAATTATGGTTTAAACATACATGGACTTTTACTATGCAATTCTGTAAGCTCATTTCCCAGCTGCAGAAAAAAAGATTGATTTTATATCTAGGTGAGTCAAGTATCTTTATGGCATTGCAATATAACTCCTTCACTCCTCCTCCCGCAACAGAATGCCTTACTCCACCAGACTTGAAATACTGAAATTAGACAATTTACATATGTCGCCTCCGAACTGATCTAACCACAGTTCACAAAAGCATATGCCAAAATGTCCTTTCTGTTAATGACTACTTCACTTTCAACCGCAACAACACATGAGCACATAATAGATTCAAACTAAGGAAGGTTACTGCAAAATCCTCATTTCCTCCCGATCAGCTGGGACTCGGGAGGCAGAGAATAGATGGGGGTGGGGCCAGTCAGAGGTGGTATTTACTGGTTCTACGAAGTACTCAAAATTTTCACTACTGGTTCTCCAGAACAGATCAGAACCTGCTGAATAGAACCTCTGAACAGCATCCACAAAGGCATTCAAAATTCCCAATATGCTTACCATTCAAAAAGGTTCTTTTCCCCTGTTCATCTATGAGCAGACAATCCCACTGAGAATGTTGGGATTTATATCTGACTAGCATCTGGCCATTAAGCATTCTTTGCCTACATGAGGCTGTTAAGGTCCCACATTTAACCATTAACTTTTAGGGGAAAGCATAACCCCTTATTTCTATTGTGCAAGGAAACACCCCCCCCCCGCCACCGAGAAAGATAAAAGTTGGCTTATAACTGATACATAAATAACTAGTTTGAAAACAGTGCTCAGTGACACATGCAAAAAGATCTTGATGAGTCAATTAGACATGCACAGGTTAACAAGCTGTAAAACAAGGCTTTCCCTCCATTAAATGAAATGGTCAATATCCTTAAAAAGCGCAATGATTTCTTATCAGAGCTTGAATGAACCGTAAAACTACAGCACCTCTTGCAGTATTGACATTTCCACAAGTTTGAGCACTGCAATGTTTTCTCTTATGATACAAGCTGATGGGCCCTTTGTCTTGAAGGTCCCAGCCCACCACTCAGCATCTTCATTGTGCAGGATGCAAAAATAATACTTTGGCCTCAAACATCTGGATTTCTCTTATGTAGACATTGCAGTGATCTTGAAAACAAGGGCCACAAACAGGGTTTTAAGAACTATGCAGGGATAATGTTCCAGACTCTAGAGCATGATCTAAAATGCCTATGGTGTCACTGTCTTGCAGAAGCAAGCAAGCAAGCCAAGCCATGATAATTCATGCTGGCTTGGATTCTGCGGTGAAAGAAAGATGTGGTAGAAACATATTAAAAATTAAGATTTGTATTATTCACCAAATGATACCTGGCTTTAGTCATATTGTTATGCATATCCCACTGAATCAGGAGATGATTCAACATAATGCAATGGATTATTCCCTCAAAATGTTTTACATGTGTACATCATATGGGAGAAATCAAATCCTTCCACCATTCAGTCTTCCTCTGCCTGTGCAATCTTCCTGCCTTTTATCTAGACAACAAGTGAGAAATTTCACACAAAACCCCCCAAAATAAACTACCGGATGAACAAATATTGATTAAGAAAATTATGGATAGTGCAGAAGCAGATATGTTGACATCAAAACTAAATAATAAAGAAGACTCAGAATATTATAAAACTTGGAATTCATTTTATGAATGGTTAGAATACAAATCTAATAAACTAAACTTGACTAGAAACAAGGAAAGAAAAATAAAATTATAGTATAATAATCCATTAGTTATAAAAGTAAGAAAAATAATATTATTAAAATAATAACTTGTTGAAGGTATATATTGCAATAGATGATTTGAATGGGTTGAAATATTGTAATATTGGTTGAAATAAGGCAGGAAAAAGCAGAACAAATGTGTATATAAAATTAATAACCAGAACAAATCTTTGTATACTGACTGTAATTGCCATAAGAAAATTATTCTCTTTTAGGGAGAATGTGTTTAATGGACTGAAACATCACAGGTTTAATATCCTTTTTCTAATTTTTTGTCTTTTTTGTGTTTTGTAGATGTGTTTGTGTTAACATTTGTCTGTATGTTACATTCATATATTTTGTGTATTGTTCTTTTTAAAAATGTTTATATTTCAATAAAAAATATTTTTAAAAAAAGAGAGAGAAATTTCAATGGGTTCAGCATAAAGATTAAAATGTGCCAGGAGGGACCAGCCTATTCAGTTGTACATTTCTGCCAGGATGTCAAGTATCCTCCTAATTAAATAACAAAAGATCCTCTCCCCAAAGAAATACCAATGCTATACCTAGTAGATTTAAGAGAGGGCTCTAGGAGAAGGGCCTTCTCTGTGGCAGCACTGGCCCTTTGGAATCAACTCCCCCCAGAGATCCGGACTGCGCCCACTCTCCTGGCTTTTCATAAGGCTTTAAAAATACACCTTTACCCTAGGACCGTTGAGCACTGACATCC
Organism: Erythrolamprus reginae; assembly: GCF_031021105.1. Lineage (NCBI taxonomy): Eukaryota > Metazoa > Chordata > Lepidosauria > Squamata > Dipsadidae > Erythrolamprus > Erythrolamprus reginae. The sequence continues at coordinate 126,346,185 of NC_091952.1, read as the reverse complement.
TGCTCCAGTCAAATAGTATGATTATGATATGGATGAATGTAGTTGAATGGGTTTTAATTCTTAGGCTTTTAGGATTAGTTCTAATTGGATTTTATTATATTTGTAATGAGTTTTTACGTTCTAGGATTAGTTTATAGAACTAAGTTTGGATTTCTCATGTTGTTTGTATTCGTTTCTAAGCCGCCCTGAGTCTATGGAGAAGGGCAGCCTAGAAATCCAAATAAATAAATGAAATAAATAAATTTGGGAGGCAAGTAAAAAAATAAAAATAAAAGCATAGAAATTAAAATATTGAAGTGGATGATGAATAGATGATTTCTTTTTTTATTCTTATACCTGTATTGTTGTCTTGATCTACTCTTCTTTCCTATTTTTCTTGTAAAGCACAGCAAATAAAGTATTGAAGCAGGCAAGAGATGATGGGTGGATGGTTCCCCACCCCATTTTTCTGACTTACTTTTTCTTTTATCTTGCTCTCTTCTTCCTTTTCTTTTTCCCCTCTTTTTAAGTAGGTGACATGATTAGAAGTTAGACTAGAAAGAAAGGAAAAGTTTCTTAATAAAGGGTGATATGATTAAAAGGTAGAGTAAGCGATAGAAACAAGAAAAGGGGGAATATTAGTGTAGACTTTTTATATCATGAAATGAAAGTAATAACAAGAGAAAATGTGGAATAATTGAATAATGATGGACTATAAATTAATTTAAGTATGGATTATTATTAGAAATATATAAGCAGATTGAATGTAAGCATTATGATTAACTTGATTAGTTTTATTTGTATTAGAAGGTATGACACTCAGGTGCCATACTATTAACGCATTGATTTGATGTTATGATAAAAAATAAATAAAAACTTGGGGGAGGGAATTGCCATTTCTATCTGAAACCCTAAATAAATGGAAACTCACAACACCTGGGTTCCTGACTCCAGAGCACTCTCGCTAGGAAACCTGACTAAATATGTTCTCTCGGAATTCCTACAGGATTGGCTCACTTTTTCCCAATTTCGAGGAGCAAAGGCAAGTTTTTACAATATATTGGACTTGGGTAGGATTCAAAAGGTCCACCTGCAACAGGTAATTCAGTATGTTGTACTCTCAGAGAGAAACTTAATCTCTGATTTAAGCAACTGCCTGTGTTCTTCATTCCTGACTTGAAAACAAACGTGGTAAGGTTTCTTTCTAACCACTGAAGGACTGGATTATCAGGAAACAATTGTTGGATTATGTGGTTAATTGGTTGAAGCAAGGCAGTTGAATGCAGTACTATCCAGATGCTTAAAACTTCTGCTTTTTAAAAATAGGCATGTTGGCTTAAATCAAAATAAATGGAGTGCTGAAATCCTATGTAGAAAATAAAATCCATGGCACAAGTGTTAATTATCTAATAGTGCTACTGCTATTACGTTGTGTTTTGGGTTTATTGATTAATGAGTCGGTGCAGTGTTTGCTCACAGGAATATTAATACCTTGTGCACAAAAGACATCATTAAAATGAATAAGGCAGTCCTTGATGGTAAACTCAATGTGAGTTATGGCTAAGGTTATCTGAGCAGTTGTGTCAGGTATAGGATCGGAATGATAAATTATTAAAACACAATAATTAAGGAAAAGGTAATTTAAGATAATCCTTATCTGAGCTGAAGTCAATATATCTTTCTCATCCCATGTTATAATTTGCAGCAAATTCACAGGTGCAAGGGTTAGGGAGGCCAAATGTAGAGTACAATATGTTGCTACATCTGTAAACAGTTTTATAGCTAATTATCTAAAGCAAACATTATGTAGGTAAAAGTATGATATAACTGTCACATTAAAAAAACTATTATATTTTGTATAAATGAGCCCCATATTTATTATATTTATCCATAAAAAGTCTACTTCTATAGGCAATCGGCGCTTCAATGGCAAATATCTTCAATCCATTGAGAAAATGGGGCCATACATTTATCATTCCCATGTTTGCAGTATCAATCTTTTAGCTATAAAAAGAGCATGGAGAATGCATTTACATTATCCAGTACTCAAATTCCAAATACAGTGGTACCTCTACTTAAGAACTTAATTCATTCTGTGACTAGGTTCTTAAGTAGAAACGTTTTTAAGTAGAAGTAATTTTTCCCATAGGAATCAATGTAAAAGCAAATAATGTGTGCAAACCCATTAGGAAAGAAATAAAAGCTTGGAATTTGGGCCTTTGTGCCGCTCTCAAATTTCCTGGGAAATTTTTCCGGGCTCGGTTTCTTAAGTAGAAAATGGTTCTTAAGTAGAGGCAAAAAATCTTGAACACCCGGTTCTTATCTAGAAAAGTTCTTAAGTAGAGGCGTTCTTAAGTAGAGGTACCACTGTACAAGATATGCACTGAAAAAGATATTTTCTGAAAAAGTTGTCTTGAGTCCAGAGTTCTAACATAATATCTGTAATAAATTCCAAGAGCAAAATCCTTTAAAACACTTCTTAAAAAATATTTTCAGATTTTAGTAAAATAATCAAAATTAATCATATTATTCTTAATAAGACCTTCCCATCACATTAAAAAGGACTACAATTGTAGTCCTCCCTGTGTACTTAAAAGTTCATGTTTCAACTAGAGCAGGGCTCTTTAACCTTGGCAACTTTAAGACTTGTGGACTTCAACTCGCATAATTTCTTAGGTAGCACTGAAGTACAGAATAGTCTAGAGAGATTTGTGAAGAAAATACTGTATATGGTTGAGGGTTTTTACATGTGATACTTGCCAAGGAGGTCTTATCTCCATTGTTATTGTTTTAGTTCCATAGATCTCTGTACTATAAATTTTAATTATTTTTAATAAAACAAAATGTAAAACTACTTCCATGCATATCATTTTATCAAGATGTTTACTTCATTGTCCATTTTTGGTAGCGTATATCCAGTGAAGGGCTACAAACTTATTTTGTGGGTGTGGCCTGCCAGCCATGTGACCAGGTGGGAGTGGCTGGATGATCATGTGCCGGGGGTGGTGGCTTAAAGGTCATGTGACTGGCTTAAAGGTGGCCAACTTGACGTCACAAACGTCAAGGATTTGGGTTAAGGTGCCTGGCCTCTGCTCGCCTCAAAGAGATACAATTTCCCTATCTATTTACTATTACTGAACATCCAAACTAAGCTATTTAATTCTATGCATATATGCCATATATGTATATACATATTACACACAGACACACAAAAATATATATTATCTGCTATGTAAACTGTATGTGTGTGTGTGTACACACACACACACACGCACACACACAGCTCTTTTAAAATTATATATATTCAATCCCATTTACTGTGATAGGAAAAACATACCCAGAGCCCAGAAGGAAAAAAAGAAAAAAATTCAAATTTTTTCTACCGGTACTGCATACCTGACCAAAATTTTTCTACCGGTTCTGCGTACCTGACCTGCGTACCGTAGGCGCCCTTCACTGCATATATCCATGTTGCTAATTCCTTTTCTAAACTTTTTCCTAAGTTAATACTAGAATGTATTTTGAAACTGTTATACTGTTTTAGATGCCATTGTGAGTCTGTTTTCATTGTACATACTTGGATTTAATATACAGATATAGGATTACATATAATATGGCAGTGGACCAGAGTACCTTTGGAACCGCCTGCTACTGCACGAATCCCAGCGACCGATAAGGTCCCACAGAGTTGGCCTTCTCTGGGTCCCGTCAACTAAACAATATCGTTTGGCGGGCCCCAGGGGAAGAGCCTTTTCTGTGGCGGCCCCGGCCCTCTGGAATCAACTCCCCCTGGAGATTAGAACTGCCCCCAACCTTCTTGTCTTCCATAAATTACTCAAGACCCATCTATACATGGGCATGGGGGAGTTGAGACACCTTTTCCCCCAGGCTTTTTTATATTTTTATATTTATGATTGGTATGTATGTGCTGTTTGCTTTTTAATATGATAGGGTTTTATATGCTTCTTTTAATATTAGATTTGTTTCGCTATAATATTGTTTTATTACTGTTGTGAGCCGCCCCGAGTCTTCAGAGAGGGGCGGCATACAAATCTAATAAATTGAATTGAATTGAATTGAATATATTAATTATAATATCAACAATATAGGATTACATATAAATACATACATGTTAATTAATATAACTAATATGGAAAAAAGTTTTTTTCTAGTTATAAAAATTGACAAATATATCATAAATTTTTAGGGAAACTATTTGTCCTTGTAACAATTCCAACATGAACTCTTGGAAATCTCATTTATTCTGCTCAATATGTATGTTATCATGTGTCATGTTTATTCCCTGTAGGCTTTTGATATTGCTGAACATAATCTTTTTTTCCAATTTTTAATATAAAACAAGAAAGGGAGAGGTAGAGAGACAGACAAGGAAGGAAGATGTTAACTCTTTCTCATTATTTGCTTCTTGTAATCTTCTAAAAGAGTTCAGGTTTGTTCATATATAATGCTCCTTTAGCATATTGGTTATAAAATATAACAACTGAGAATACTTGACCCATGAGGGAATCACTTTCATCTTTCTTCCCCTTGATCTTATGATAAGATTTTGCTTCATAGTTTTCATCAACCAAACATCTGCACTAAAATATCAGTGCTGGGTAATTTCCCCCCCCCCCCTTCAGTATCTGGAGGATGTGTAAAAATTTCTGTACGATGATCAGATGCATCTTCGGGAGGGATGCGCTTTTAAGACCTTTCACACGAAGAAAGGTGTTGATATCATAGTATGAGGTAGCTTTCTTCTTCTTTTAATAAGAAATAGTCTTGCTGCTATTTGAAGCAGCAGATCAGTTATAGGCAGCAACCTAACCGTATTTTTGGATACCAGAAATTTCCATGTATTATAGTTCCATATATTGATGGAATGTAATTTTTAACATCATCTTCAGCAGAAAAAAGAAATTATCTGGAAGCAGTGTATCATAATCATCCAAAGGCATGGGGTGAGGTATCATCAGTACGCTGATGATACCCAGCTTTACATCTCCACCCCATGTCCAGTCAACGAAGCAGTGGAAGTGATGTGCCGGTGCCTGGAGGCTGTTGGGGCCTGGATGGGTGTCAACAGACTCAAACTCAACCCTGATAAGATGGAATGGCTGTGGGTTTTACCTCCCAAGGACAATTCCATCTGTCCGTCCATCACCCTGGGGGGGGAGTTATTGCCCCCCTCAGAGAGGGTCTGCAACTTGGGCGTCCTCCTCGATCCACAGCTCACATTAGAGAAACATCTTTCAGCTGTGGCGAGGGGGGCGTTTGTCCAGGTTCGCCTGGTGCACCAGTTGCGGCCCTATTTGGATCGGGAGTCACTGCTCACAGTCACCCATGCCCTCATCACCTCGAGGCTCGACTACTGTAGTGCTCTCTACATGGGGCTACATTTGAAGAATGTTCAGAAACTTCAGATCGTGCAGAATGCAGCTGCGAGAGCAATCATGGGCTTCCCTAAGTTTGCCCATGTTACTCCAACACTCCGCAGTCTGCATTGGTTGCCGATCAGTTTCTGGTCACAATTCAAAGTGTTGGTCATGACCTATAAAGCCCTTCGTGGCACCAGACCAAGATATCTGTGAGACTGCCTTCTGCCGCACGAATCCCAGCGGCCGGTTAGGTCCCACAGAGTTGGTCTTCTCCGGGTCCCGTCGACTAAACAATGTCGTCTGGAGGGGACCCAGGGGAAGAGCCTTCTCTGTGGCAGCTCCAACCCTCTGGAATCAGCTCCCTCCAGAGATTAGGACTGCCCCCACCCTCCTTGCCTTTCGTAAACTCCTTAAAACCCACCTCTGTCGTCAAGCGTGGGGGAACTGAGACATCTCCCCTACCTATGTAGTATTGTGCATGATATGACTGTATGTATGCTTTTTATATATTAGGGTTTCTTGCTTTTAGACTTTCTAAATGTAATACTGTTATTTTAGACTCTAATTATTAGATTTGTCATTATGTATTGTTTTTATCACTGTTGTGAGCCGCCCCGAGTCTACGGAGAGGGGCGGCATACAAATCTAATAAATAATAATAATAAATAATAATAATAAATAATAATAATAATGGGCTATTATTCTTAGATAGAGTTTTGGGTCTCTGTTGCACCAGGGTTGGGCAAGACAAAAGCTATGGATGTGTAACAGAGACCCAAACTCTCTCTATATATTTTATTTATTTATTCGTTCGTTCGTTCTTTCGTTCATTTATTTATTTATTTATTTATTGGACTTTTATGCCACCCCTCTCCGAGGACTCGGGGTGGCTCACAACATACAACAAAACAAAATAAAACATCTTAACCCTGCTGTTCTGTTTTAAAAAAGTTACAAATCTTCTGTTCCCGGGTCACCCTGACCCGGACCGAAAACTCTTCATGTGCAGTGCTTATGTTTGGTCAATTTGAATACTTTTTTCACTTGGAAAGTAGTCTGAACATTTCTGCACACAATGATATGAAAATTGAACTGAAGAAATTAATCCTTATTGGTTTATTTTGCACATAAATATGCCTCCCCCCCGTTTTTGTGAAATTTTTTTAGGTTTATTGATAATTATGCCTGCAAAATACATTCTATTTTACTAAAGTTGGTGTGGGATTGGTAGCTTGAACATTTCTGAACATAATGATATGAAAATTGAACTGGAAACATTGATGCATATTGGTTTATTTTGTTGATGAAATGCACGCCCCCCCATTTTTTAAAAATAGTCTTCACTTTATGGATAGTTTTGCTAGCAAAATACATTCTATTTTACTAAAGTTGGTGTGGGATTGGTATCTTGAACATTTCTGAACATAATGATATGAAAATTGAACTGGAAAAATTGATGCATATTGGTTTATTTTGCACATAAATGTATGCCTCCCCCCATGTTCAATTATTTCAATTTATATAAAAATTATGCTGTTAATTTCAAACATACATACTTTGTTTTAGTAAAATGGATTTGTTTCATAAAATTAGTTCTCTGGCTACAATGTGGTTGATTTTCAAAAGGATATTCCAAATATTTCTAGCCAAATATGTATAAAAAGTGACAATACTGTAATAGCACACAGCAAGGCCGAGGGGGGGGGGTGGCCCTTTTGGGGCAAAAATAAACCAATAAGAACCATTTTTTCCAGTTCATTTATATTTTTCTTATATTCATAAATGTTCAATTTAGTATATCAAACCTTTTGGGGGAAAATTCCTTGGGGATTTGTAGCCTTAAAAAATAGAAATTGACACAAAATTCAGAAAGGATGGGGGGAGGGGCTTTTTGATCAAAATAAAAATATAAGTCTCAATTTTTCCAGTTCAATTTTCATATCATTATGTTCATAAATGTTCAAACTAGTTTTCCAGTTGAAAAAGTTTTCAAAAAGACCAAATTCAAGTACCTAAAAAAAATCATTTTGGTCCGGGTCTATATGACCCGAACAGACTAAACGTGACTTTTTTTTTGCCCAGAAAAAAAAATCCCCCCCCCACCCCCACAAATATTTTTTTGATGATCAGCATTGTTAAATTGAGTAAATGAATGCCTAAGATTTTAAAGAATATTTCGGATTTGGAGCATAAAAAAATAAAAAGTGAAAATGGTTGCAAGCAGCTGAGAGGGGGGGGGAAGGCCTTATTTCTGATGTTAAAAAACCAGTAAGAATCATTTTTTTCAGTTCCTTTATATTTTTCTTATATTCAGAAATGTTCAAGCTACCAATCCCACACCAACTTCAGTAAAATAGAATGCATTTTGCAAGCAAAACTATCCATAAATTGAAAAAACTTTCACAAAAACGGGGGGGGGGGGGGCTGCATTATATCAGCAAAATAAACCAATAAGATTTACTTTTTTCATTTCAATTTTCATATCATTGTGTGCAGAAATGTTCAGACTACTTTCCAAGTGAAAAAAGCTTTCAAAAATACCAAACATAAGCACTGCAAATGAAGAGTTTTCGGTCCGGGTCAGGGTGACCCGGGAACAGAAGATTTTTAACTTTTTTTGCCCAGCAAAAACTAAGCCCCCCACCCCCCCAAAAAAATTCTCATAGAGAGAACCCCTGAAATGATGAATAGTCATGAAATTTCAAGTTTCAGATATGCAGGGAAAATTTTTTACAGGGACTCAAACTTGGCTTCGGGTCAAATAGACCCGAAACAGAACAGCAGGGTTTCAATTAATTACTTTTTAAAAAAAAACCCATAAAAACCAGTCCTTTCATTCAATCCACTTTCTCTCAACACATTCATTGGCCAAGGGGCAAGGATCTAATAGCCCCAAGCCTGGTGGCGTAAGTGAGTCTTAAGACACTTATGGAAGGCGAGGAGAGTGGGGGCAGTGCAAATCTCCGGGTGGAGCTGATTCCAGAGGGCCAGGTCCCCCACAGAGAAGGCTCTTCCCCTAGGGCCTGCCAAATGACATTGTCTGGTTGATGGGACCTGGAGAAGGCTGACTCTGTGGGACCTGACCGGTTGCTGGGATTCGTGCGTCAGCAGGCGGTCCCATTGGTATTCTGGCATATGCTGTATGTGACCCTGGGAAAGCTCCAGATTTCATCATTGTAATTCTTTGGTGTAATTTTTCATGGATATCTTCTTTACAGAATGAAAAGGAAAAGAGGCAGTGCCACCCTTCCTCTATAAAATCTCAGAATTTCAACTCTTCTTTCTCTGGTGCCATTGTCATCCCATCCTCATGTCCTGGTGTGGTGTTTAGAATGTAGTACTGCAGGCAAACTGTTCTCACAGTCAGGAGTTCAATCCTGACCAACTCCAGGTTGTTTCAGCCTTCCATCCTTATGAGGTTGATAAAATGAGGATCCAGATTATTGAGGTCAATATGCTGACTCTGTAAACTGCTTAGAGAGGGCTGTAAATCATTAAGCAGTATATAAGTCTAAGTGCTTTTGCTAGCATCTCTCTGGTTGATTCTCTCTCCTTTTAAAATTGAGATTTACAGAGACAAACAATTTCAGCATCTGAGGTTTGGCAGGCTACATGCACTCAGTATGTGCCATCTGTCTCATTAAATGTTGTATCCAGATCTTGTCTTTGATAACCATTAGAGTCAACTCATATTTAAATCTATCTGTTATCATTATTAGTGTAATGTTTCCATTGAGCACATTTTTCTTCTTGCTTTCTGAGCAACTCGGTTTACTTTCATTTTACTGTTCTTGGCATGAAAAAAATAATCATCATCAAATAAATGCTTTTTTTCCACTGATGAAATCATATTAAAATACATAAGTTGGAACATGAGTCTGTCTGTCCGTCTACCTACTTACCTACCTACCTACATCTATCTATCTATCTATCTATCTATCTATCTATCTATCTATCTATCTATCTATCTATCTATCTATCTATCTATCCTAGCCGATATCCATGCTTCACTATGAAACTAGGTGATGGGGCTTGATAAATTGACACTTAAACCTTGAAAAATAATGAATCTTTTAAAAAGGGACTGTATTATTTCTTTAGAGATGGTAAGCTAAGTTCTGTTACAAATGAAGACATTATTATAGCATAAACTTTCAATTCATCCTTCAGGGATGACCTCCTCATGACCTCCCTGTATGCATCATTCCTGGTTTTGCTGTCTGGCTGGAGGATGACCAGGCAATCAGGTGAACTGACTCTAGAGCATGCCACATAGAAATGGCCCTGGCAGAAAAAGGCAGCTTCCCTTACTTGTGTTTTCCTAATAGTCTCTGGAAATCTTTTCCTGCGTTTTTGCTTCTTTTCCCTTTAACTGGTGTTACAGTAGGAGGAACAGATTCGTCTGAACTGAGGAGGAAAATAAGGAGGGAAAATCTGTCTCTGCCTACCAGCATCCATTGGTATTCATCTGGCTAGTGTCCTGTTAGTGTGGGAAAGAGTTGAGCGGTGTTTGGAAACTCAAACAGTATTTGATGTGTGAGCAAGAAGGAGACAGGAAGCAGTCTGTGCGTGGCTTAGTCCAAACTGCTTGCAGCTGTGAAATCAAAAGTAAAACTGAAACTCCTCTGCTTATGTTTTGCATTTGAATCAGATTTCTTTTCAGGTTGGGAGAAGGGAGTAGAACTCCTAAGCAGGAGAGCTTGTTCATAATAATATAAGAAATATATTATATATTCATGCTTTGATGGTCATTTTGAAAAATATTTTCTTTGTGAGCACCTAGAAGCCAAGAGGAACATAGGTGGTAAATTTCAAGATTGTAGACTTTACGGTTCTGGAGATTTCGTGATGAATGTGTGAATGGTTTTCGCTTTTGTATACTGTATATCTAGATTGCAAAAGAAAACGTGAACACATCTGTGATCTAAAATAAGCATCGAAGGCTACTAAGTGCCCCTGAACCCCTTACATATGCTATCCTGCTTGTAGTCATTTGCAGCTATTAGTTTACCCTATGTTCTTTCCTTAGACTGCATGACCTAGCCAGTTTGGAAGCCTAGGGGGTAATGACATTGTGCCAATCAGCAGCAAATCAAATTTGACTGTGTGATAGTCTAACAAAGTCAGCCCTGAAGGACAACCTGAAGCCTTACTTTCACTCACACTGCTAAGGATGGGGCTATGTTGCATGTTGGGGAAAACGGAGGGTCACTCCCCCCCAGTTCATCAAGCCGAACAGCTGATAAATGGTGATTCTTATTTAGTGGGGAAAACATGTTTGTATGTTATCATCCAGCTTTCATTCATAATAGCACCCTCCTGATTTCATCTCAGACCTAATTATTTTTAATGGGAAGCAATTGAATAACAATCTCTCCAGCTATAATCCCTTGCATCTTCATTATGGTAATCTGACAGCAGGAAAGACAATCAATGCATTCTATTGACTTCGACTAGCAAAATTCTTAAATTCCTCCCATATTATTTATCCTTCATACTTGCAGAGACTTATTTTTTTAAGGTTAATGGATTACATCTGAGCCCCAAGGAAACGATATGTTCTATGCCTGCCTGTCATTTACTAGAGTGGTTACTTATCTGTCAATATTTCTTCCTCTTTCCAAGTCCCAGGCCTACTTGATCTTGTTCATTTGGCACGACTTGAGGAATAACAAGTTTTTTTCCCATCATGCAATGTTCTGGGATACATCAGGACAGAGAAATCTCAAAGCCCAGGTCAATTATAACAGAAGATGTGTAGCACCTCTGCCCCCATGATGCCTTCTGGGGACTCACTTGGAAAAAGGATATAAAACTATTTACGGAAGTGCCTCCCTGTTATCTAAAGCTGCTTAGGACTGAGACATAGAAAGGAAGAAAGAAGATAGAGAGAGGGAGAGAGAGAGAGGAAGGAAGGAAGGAAGGAAGGAGGGAAGGAAGAAAGGAAGGAAGACATTGTACTGTATGCTGTGCATTTTAAATTCACTTTATAATAAGCAAAGGCAGTTTGCTAATAGAGAGAGGGAGAGAGAGAGAGAGAGAGAGGGAGGAAGGAAGGGAGGGAGGGAGGAAGGAAGGAAGGAATAAAAGAGCAGTGAGGAAGAAAGGAAGGAAGGAAGGAAGAGGGGGAGGAATGAAGGAATGAAGGACGGAAATAGAAGGGAGGAAGGGAGGAAGACATTGTACGGTATGCTGTGCATTTTTAAATTCACTTTATAATATGCAAAGGCAGTTTACTAATTCTCTGTGTGAGAATGAAGCTGGCAGAGCTTTCATAGTGCAATAATTACTTTTTAATTAGAATTCATTGAATACAGATGGATTCTCGCTGAACTTCCTCCAGCTGATGTTTTAATATTCCCCTGTCAGGTATTATGAGCCTGTAACTGGCAGTGAGTTACATCACGTAACTCTGTAGTGCTAGTGACTTACATAAAGTAACCAACTTTATCATTTTTTTCCTTAGATGAAAGATGTTCTTGTTCCTTGTTCTCTTTTTGTAGAATATGTCACTAGCTTGTTGATATAATGCTTGTTTATTCTTGTTCCTGCAGGAAATATCATAGTTCATGTATCAAATTACTGTAACCGCCTGGAACATCTTTATTTAAAATAAAGTACTGCTGTATTTTCTCTTGGTGACATTGACCATATTTGCAGGGTTTTCTAATGTTTTTCCACAAATAAATCATTGGAGTGTCTTTTCTTTTAATCTGCCTATCTAAAATGAATGATATTATCTGATCTCATTAAAACAATCAGATCTAAAATGAACTTGATATTTGTAGCACTTTGGCAGAAATAAGGAAGATTTCAGGGTTGAGTTTTTTTCATTTTGTTTTTTGTTTTCTTGCTTGGGGGCCTCTAAACAGAAGCTGACATGAGATACATTTTTGAAGTCCAAGTTAATAATTCTCTTTATATAAGAAATAAATACACCCCACTGAATAGAGAATCAGATCTAAAATTAGAATAGAAATTCTCCACGAAACGTTACCTATAGATAATGATTTATTCTAATGCAATAATGGTATAGATTTACAAAGCTTGAGTGATGCAGTGTTTCTCGTTACGGTTGTAAAATATTTGTTGCCACCCTGGGACTTTCTAGATCATTATTTTAAAAAAGGAAAAAACTCATTTTGACAGATGAACTGGGGCCATTCCGAACAAATCACTGATACTTCATATAACAAGGCCTCCAAAGAGGGGAGCACAGACTTATTACTATGGCAACCCAGATCAAAACACTATTTTAGTGGAGACTTTCCAGTTTTACAATGCAATGATGCTTGTTTATAGTACCACTGAAACCAGATTCAGCAAAGGTTCAAGAAATGAGCTGACAAGAGAAAAATCATTATATATAAACTGGGGATGCCTGAATGACATATTCTGGAAATATTCTGTTATTTGATCAAATGATGAAATTTTGACACATTGAGAAATGAATTAAAGGTAGGATTATATTGACTGGTGGACCCACTGCACATGCTGGTTTGCATTATATTTCTGCTTCATTATATTTCTGCTTGATTCCAACCATGGCAACAAATGTAGATGTATAAATTGTCTGTTCTGATATTTAACTTGTCAAAAGTTTAGGCTGTTAGACGAATTTTCTTTCAGTTTCGGGTTTTCTATCTAGTGCATGCTACAGAATGGTTGAAATGAAATGCTCACCAAATACCTACCCACAAGATTGAACTCTAGCAAGGGTTCCATCCATACATATCCACAACTGAACAACAGAAACTTAATATTCCTAAGTAACTGAAATTGCAATCAAGGGAAATGATGTAGATAAAATGTATATACTTGCCTACAATTAGTTGTTTGATTGTTCTATGATCATCAGACCTCTCCTTAATGGTAGTTTTGATTGTTAAATTTAAGTAATTTGCTATAGAGACAATGGCCTTATTTAGATTCTCATTGACACAAAGTTAGGTGGAAGAAATTAACAAAGTAGTAATTATCTTAAACTGGCATGAATTTAAGTGAAGGAGTATCAACCCTTTTCCTCTTTTCCTTAAAAAGAAATCTAATTTCTACAGATTTTATAATGCATCTAACACCAATCAAAGAAATTCAGAATGTAAACATTCCCAGGTCCATTTCTATGCAGTTTTAAATGTTATATATCAACAATAAATCTTAATATTTTTATTGTTTTTTTTGTTCGTCAAATTATTGGCATTCGTGAACATTAAGTTCCTAACAAGAGTTGGGATAGAAATAAATTAAACAACTTGTGGTCGCATTAAAATTATCATTTGAGAGGTCTTTTCATTCTCAAAATCAATTTAAATTCATGTTTACTTATTTTATATCTGTCTCACCTTTATTACTTTTTAAGCAACTCAAGATGGGAAACATACATCGTATTCAGTGATGGGCTACCAAAATTTTTACTACCACACTGTGGGCGTGGCTTATGCATTTTGTTTCAACATCTTTCAGTGCAAATTGGATACTCTGGGGTGGAGCTCCAAATTTTGCTACTGGTACTGCGTTCCTGACTGTACCCGTAGGAGCCCATCACTGATTGTATTCCTTCTTCCTCTTGTTTTTCCCACGACAGCCTGTGGGGTGGGTTAGGTTAAGAGAGAATGACTGGCCCAAAGCCAGCCAGCCAGCTCTCATGCCTATAGTATGTTCTGCCTGACTGGCTCAGGCAATGCGTAACAGTCCAAGGAAAAGAAATCAAACACACACGTGCTCTGCTAATCAGCAAACTTGTATTAAATAAACAAAAATGGGTTACTCAAAACAGTTCGTAGTGTCTGAAAACAATGCAAGGCTTACTTCAGCCGCATACAAAAACACAGGAAAAAACAAAGACAACCTGGAATGAGCAAAGATGTTTCAGGAGTCCTTTTGAATATTTGGAGCAAACAGCAAGTCCCAGAGTTTTCACCTCCCACTTGTCTGAAAAAGCTGGGTTGAAAACTCCAACGGCACGGAACAGAAACTTCAGAGCAGGAACCACAAAATAACACAGATAAACAGCCACAGGTTGCCTTGGCCGTTGTTCCCTTTTATCCCTTTAGCCCTCATTAAGGGAACCACACCCAGCCCTCAGTATAAGAACCACACCCAGCCCAGGTGCTCCTATAATGACTTGTAATACTCCTTAAAGCGATCCCTTCTTTGCATAGCTCTTCAGCTATGCAGATCAATATATTGATCTGCAGAAAAACCCAGGGACGAAAGACTGTCTGAGGGACTGCATGCTAAATCCCCTGGGCTGTCTGCTGAATCCTGTGTCCCAGTGGCCTCGTCCTCCTGGCTGTCTGCCACGTCCTCCTGGCTGTCTGCCACGTCTTCCTGGCTGTCAGCCAGGCTTTCGCATTCACTTTGTGCCACATCTCTCCCATCTGTGGGAGCAATGGCTGGCCCAGGCCCAAACACAACATGGTAGAACAAGAATTCATAGTTTCCCGACTTCTAGCCTAGTGCTTTAACCATTAGACTAAACTGGCTCTATAAAATATCCACAGAGCTTTCCATTTCTGTCTTTTGCAGCATCCTAGAAACAATCTATAGGAGTTTTGCAGTATCCTAGAGACAATCGAATGTATTATTGCCCAGTCTTTCATCATTCAGTCATTTCCCCAGAACTTCCTGAGAATTAAAATCCAAACTTCACATGATTGTGGGACACCAGAATAACAATAACTTATTATTATTCTTTTTCCCATCCTCATTTTCCTCCTTTGCAATGCAACGAATATTTGGGAAGTAGATTGGAAGGTAGTTTGCCTTAGTTTCCCTCCACATCCTCTATGTCCTAAAGATATTTAGACTTGCCTACATCTGTATATATATTCACACAATTAACACAAGCTAGTTTTTCTCTGTTTATTTATTTATTTCTTCAATATCTATGCTGCCAAACTCCCTAGGGACTCTATGACAAATTCTTGTTGCATTTTTCCAGCCCTATCAAATCTTTATTACTATGTTAAACTACTGTGTTATTTTCACCAACAAAATAAAATCTTGGTCTTGGTTTTGGGATCTCACAAATTCCAAGTATGTCAGAATACAAACTATAAGTCTTGATAAACAATATTGCAACGTTTGTTCTTCATACTTACATTTGTACATAGTTGATTAACCATTCCACAACCTTTTAGTTCATTAAAGGTGCAATCATATCTATTCATTTGAGACTAAGCCCAATGGGTTCAATTAACAGCTATGCATAAATTTGCACAATAAACTAAATAATACATCTTAGCTTTTTCAGTGCATCATGATCAGCCCAACACACATATAAAATTTACCTAACACTTAAAACAAAAGCAAAAATAAAATTAGCAAGAGAATAATACAGAATTCAATGTTGTGATATAAAATTGGTATGGTAGAAACATGGCTTTATCAACTGTTACCTTTTATAGTTAGTCTTATAATTTTTAAATGTTAAAAAGTAATTGCAGTCTTCTACTTTAAGAATACTGATAATATTTGAAGACTAGATAAATTGTACCTATAGTATGTCACTTAAAATAAAAAAGGAAAAGAAAATTATATGGATTATTGAAATTATGTACAATCAAAGCATCTCTTGAAGGATAGTACAAATTTTGAAACTCTTTACAGTTTAAAGTTCATTTTATATCCATTTTGCTGAGTTGTCAGCAATTTACCATGAATATGATTAAATATTTGTACTGTCTATCCATAATTATGTTATGTTATGTTATGTCATGTCATGTCATGTTATGTTATTCAAAATCTTTCCAGACCACTTTGGAGATGTTATAATCAGCTTCATACTTATGGTGATCTCTGGTATCAATGAGTATTTACTCTCTTACAAAGAATGGTGCAAATCTAGAGGGGGGAAAAAAAATCAATTTTTCTGTTTTATACCAGATTTATCATAGCAAAATATTGCACACATAAAATACGTTTATATTTGGATAAATGCTATTTGAAACATACAAATAAAAATTATCTTTATACTTTGAAAATTGAACGTAAGAATAAAATGTAAACTATTAGTTAAGGGTGCTTTATTCATATTTACTCTCAATTTTAAGTTTATATACAGGAAAAAGTTTGGTTTGCACCTTTGTCCAGTGACCATCTGGATAAATGACAGGCAAATTATTTGTATTCAAAGGGTCCAGATGAAAGAGTTAAATGTTATGTTAATTTTACCTGTTTTTTGTGATACACATGGTAATTTTTGTGTGACCAACCACACTTGGCCAATAAATTCTATTCTATTCTATTCTATTCATGCAAATGATGCATAATTCATAAGCCGACCCGAGTATAAGCCGAGGCACCAATTTTTGCCACAAAAACTGGGAAAACCTATTGACCCAAGTATAAGCCGAGGTTAGAAAATGCAGTGGCTACTGGTAACTTATAAAAATGGAAACCAATAAAATTACATTAATTGAGACATGTTTTAGAATATTTATTTTAAAGAAAACCAGTAAACTAGCTCTGTAAATTTAAAAGAGGGTAAACAAATTAACAATATTAACAATAAATTAAAAAGTAAAAAAAGTAGCTCGATCAGCAACAAAGCTAAAACCTAAGAGTTAAAATCCTTCAAAACTGGATTCCTTCTCATCGTTAATTGGATTTACATTATTGTTCTGTTTTTATATATGCTGTGAGCCGCCCTGAGTCCTTGGAGAGGGATGGCATACAAATCCAATTAAATAAATAAATAAATTAATCTGTATGTCCAAACAGCTTCAGCATTAGCTGCTGTGAAGTTATCAACATAGAAAACCAGATAGATAGATAGATAGATAGATAGATAGATAGATAGATAGATAGATAGATAGATAGATAGAAAGAATGATAGATATATAGATAGGTAGATAGATAGAATGATAGATAGATAGATAGATAGATAGATAGAATGATAGATATATAAATAGATAGATAGATAGATAGAATGATAGATAGATAGATAGATAGAATGATAGATAGATAGACAGACAGAATGATAGATAAATAGATAGATAGATAAATAGATAGATAGATAGATACATAGAAAGATAGAGAGATACATAGAAAGATAGATAGATAGATAGATAGATAGATAGAAAGAATGATAGATAGATAGGTAGATAGATAGAATGATAGATAGATAGATAGAATGATAGATAGATAAATAGATAGATAGATAGAATGATAGATAGATAGATAGATAGATAGATAAATAGAATGATAGATAGATAGACAGACAGAATGATAGATAAATAGATAGATAGATAGATAGATAGATACATAGAAAGATAGAGAGATACATAGAAAGATAGATAGATAGATAGATAGATATGCTCTCAAACCCACTTTATAAAAGGCAACTTTTAAAGATCCACAAACACACTTAAGAAATTCCTGTCTAGCTCTTGCCTCATTACACATTATTAAATCCTATCCAAGCAAGGACAGTAACTACCACAAGATACCATTTTTAAACAGTTTAAATCTTTTCAAAAGAGGGGGAGGAGAATCGGACAGCAGGAGGTCTTTTTAATCCAACTAAGGGCAACTCAGAGAGGGCAAGGAATAGTTAAAACCTGTTGACAAATACACACATTAAGGGAGTGAGGAGTTAAAAAAAAACAACCTGCTGGTTTCAGCCAGGGGGAAAGGAGGCACTTTGGCTACACCTCCTTCAAAGAGGTAACTGGCATTTGTCGGGGGGGGGGGAGGGGGCGGGCACGCACACAAACACACACACACTCGCCCTCCAAAATTCATCCTTCCCCTTTTTCTTTGTTGCCTTGGCTTCCCTTTCATTCACAAGCCCACCCCCCACGCCGCTCTAGGGCTTCCTCCGGCTTCCTGCCGACTCAGATAGGGTTTATTTGTTGACAAATACACACACAGAGTGAGCGAGGAGAAAAAAAACCCCTCCCGGTTTCAAAGAAGTAGCTGGCATTCTTTGCAGGGTGGACAGGCGCTCACACACACACACACACACACACACCCTCCAAAGCTGATCCTCGCCCCTTTTTTTGTTCCCTTGGCTCCCCCTCACTTTCCCAGCCGCCTAAGGCTGTGTAGGCGTTCTCGTCACCCAGCCCGTGCAAGTGCGAATCAATCAGCTGCCAAATGGTACGTTTTCCTCTTCTCCCAACTCAGGGAGAACTTCAAGCTCTGGATTTTAAACGCAACCAAAAGGGGACACAATAAGGTAGCCAGCCGCTTCTCATTCAGGCTCGCACTCATTCTCTCTCACTGTGTGTGCTGCCTTTGGAGGCGCCTTTGCTTGAGCTGGGGAGAGGTGGCAACTGACCCACCCCTCCCACTGCCTCCTCTCACAGGCTCAAGCAAAGGCACCAGCCGGTGAGGTGGAGGGGGGGGAGAGAAAGGGTGCACGCAGGCACCCTCTCTCTCTTCTTCCCCGTGACTGCCCCAATGGCGTGCGAGGGGAAAAAGGTGAGGGGAAGCCGGAGCGCCCTTTTACTTCCCTCTTGCTCCTGTTGTCGTCTTGCAGCTGCCTTCCCTTCCCCGGGTCCAGCAAAGTTGCCAGCCAACTGCTCCGACGGCGTGCGAGAGGGGAAAAGACGATGGGAAGTCGGGGGGGGGGGATTCCTGCTTCATGAGTCCCCCCCCCTGACCTCACCAGCTTCGCATCGTCTGTTCCTCTCTTGCACGCCATCGGAGCAGTTGGCTGGCAACTTTGCTGGACCCGGGGAAGGGAAGGCAGCTGCAAGATGCCGACAGGAGCTCCAAGAGGGAAGTAAAAGGGGGCTCCGAGTGACGCGGCTGTGGGAAGGGTAGGGCAGCTGCCTTCCCCGGGTCCAGCAAAGTTGCCAGCCAACTGCTCCGATGGCGTGCGAGAGGGGAAAAGACGATGGGAAGTCGGGGGGGGGGATTCCTGCTTCATGAGTACCCCCCCCGACCTCACCAGCTTCGCATCGTCTGTTCCTCTCTCGCACGCCGTCGGAGCAGTTGGCTGGCAACTTTGCTGGACCCGGGGAAGGGAAGGCAACTGTCTCCCGGGCTCCCGCGGTGCGCCCTCTTGTGGTGACCCGGCGCCCTCTTGTGGTGACCCGAGTATAAGCCGAGGTCGGGTTTTTCAGCCCATTTTTGGGGCTGAAAAACTTGGCTTATACTCTAGTATATACGGTAATATACAATGTGAAATAACCAACAAGCCTCCTTTCTAATTCATTTATTAAACAGGTTTTAGTGCACTTGCATTTTTACAAACACATGCTTGGATAAAATATTAAATATGCATGTTTAAAATGGCTAATGTGTTAACTAGCCTTTCATCATAATTTATATGTATTTTCCTAGTGCATTTAGTTTGTAATCTAGATATGCAAATAGATAAATGAAACAAACAGGACTAAAAAAATATCTGTAATTTAGCATGTTCAATCTTACTGGGAACAGCACAGATCTAAAATGTGTCACTCTGCCATGAATTCACCCTCGTTTACCATTTTTGACAGCTGTAATACCACCACAAGCCAGGATGTGGGGCTGAGCAGCAGTTATTAAAATCAATACAACATTAGCTACTTTTAAAAATTGCCTTAAATCTTGTAGTACAACCATTTCCTCATTTGTCTTACATTTAAAAAAAACAAACGCAAATCTGAACTGAAACATGAATGGAAAAGACATACAGCAGGCACTCCATTCCATAGTGTAGGGCACTGTTTTAACAAAAATAATAAGCCTATATCACTTATAAAGAACTTCACTGGCTTTTTTTTACCAACTTGACACTTCTGCTCTGCACTGACACAAAAGGGAAGAGAAGATGAAAAGTCTGGAGTAGGACTAAAATGCTGAAAGCAAGATAGAATTGTACAAAGACACTAACTTACTCTTTGCCCCTGAGAAAGGGACACAAAAGGGTGACCTTGAGTGAGATGTGTAATGTTAAAATTAATCCTTGTTGCAAATATGTGCACAGGAGGGGAAACCCCCCCCCACCAGAATATCATTTAAAAAAGGGAATATATAATGTTTCACTCCTCCTCCCCGATCACAAAGATAATCCGACATATGTATGTACGTGTATATTTATATGTAATGTGGCAGTAATTCTACTGAAAATAAATATCACAGCAAAGCGTCTTTGCAGGTATAACTTAATTCTACATCTCCTTTCCTAAATTTTATATGTCAATATCATATGTAGCTACCTAATGGCAACAGTGGAGATTCACTGGAGAGTTTGTATGTGCTGGTCAGATCACCCTGCTTCTGTCTGCTTTCTGCTGCTCCTCTGCCCTTTCTCAGCTCTGAATTGCTTATAATAGGGACAGTCAATTTAAACATTCATCAAATTGAAGGGACAGAGTTTAAAAGACGGAAGATTTTTTTCTTCTCCCATAAAAGCTACGAAAGGAGAGGGAGGGAAGGAGGAAGGGGAGAGAGAGGGGAGAGAGGGAGGGAGGGAGAGAGAAAGAACGAGAGAGAGAAAGAGAGAGAGAGAGGGAGAGATCAAAAACAATTAGGAAGCTGCCTTCACTCTTTTAGCAGCCTCTTGTAGAAAGAACGGTTTGCATACCTAGAGGTGCGTTTCTCCCCCCCTCCCATCTCTTTGAATTACCCAAGTGGTCATCAGAATGGCGCTCGAATGAGAACATGATGCTGAAGGAGCACTTGGCTGCTTGAGTTGCTCAGAGCACTGCCACTATAATTCAATAAGAAGAGAATAAATGTTAAAGTGGGCATTCTGGGACAGTGGCATCAAGGTCTTCCTTGGCAATTGCTGCCCTCTTCCTTCTTCCCTCTAGGCAGCAGACAGTCTCCATGACATCTGTGTTACTAGATACACCAAGTTATTCAGCCAACTGTTGGTCTAGACAAGCCAACTTAAAAATATAGTGGAAATAACAAGGGATGCACAGAATGTGGATATGGCAAACAAACAAGATGGCTAGGAAGTGTTATCTGGTTACATAGTTTATTTATTGATTTATTCAACTTCTATGCCACCCAATCCCAAAGGACTCAGGGCAGCAATAATAATATAAATAGAAATACAAATAGATAAAAAGAAGTCGAATATAATCTAAAACTATAAAACCCTGTATTAAAAGAAACCCATTAATTATAAAGCAGTCCTAATTCCAGAAATACATACCCTTCATGCAGTGTGGCCCTGTCAGTTGTTGTTAGTTCATGGCCCCCCAGGCCTGCCGGCAAAACCAGATCTTCATGGCTTTATGGAAGGCCAGTATGGTGGGATCCGTATGGACATCAGGAGGTAGTTGGTTCCATAGAGCAGGAGCGGCCACAGAGAAGGTCTTCCCCCATGGTCCCGCCAACCTGCATTGCTTCTTCTTATTGGTCTCTGGGAGGTATGTGGCAAGAGGCGGTCCCATAAATAGTCTTGCTCTGAGCCATGTAGTTTGATTCTTAACAAATAAAGCAGATATGTGCTTCTTGGTACAATGACTCTATCAGAGAACTATAATTACCAGTATATGAAAGCCAAATTTTGAACTTTTAAAACACTGAGCTAGAGATTAATTATGTATGTGTGTGTGTGCATATTGTTATTGTTATTGTTATTGTTATTGTTATTGTTATTGTTATTGTTATTGTTATTGTTATTGTTATTGTTATTGTTATTGTTATTGTTATTGTTATTGTTATTGTTATTGTTATTGTTATTGTTATTGTTATTGTTATTATTATTATTATTATTATTATTATTATTATTATTATTATTATTATTATTATTATTATATATTTGTCTGTGCATGCACAGAATAATTAAACTTCAACTCAAGGTGTTCCAAAACTGACTTTATATATTTTACCCCAATACACATTAACAATTAAAAATTCTTTCATGTGACATTATTGTAACAACATACTTCAGTTCCATCAGGCATGGGGGAACTGAGACATCTCACCCTTGCCTATGTAGTTTTCGTGTATGATGTGATTGTGTGTATGTTTTTATATATTGGTTTTTTTTAGACTTTTTAATGTAAAATTGTTATTTTTAGATTTTAAATATTAGATTTGTTACCATGTATTGTTTTTTATCACTGTTGTGAGCCGCCCCGAGTCTACGGAGAGGGGTGGCATACAAATCTAATAAATAATAATAAAATAATAATACTATTCAACTAGCTAGGCATGGTGACTATTCAAATGCATCATACTTTGTTTAATGGGGGACTTATTTCTGTGGCCTTTACTTCAGTGTTAAAAAGAAAAAGAAATGATGATGACCAAGAATCTGGCAGGGAAGAAGCTGTACAGGAAAGCATATTGTGATCCTGGTGTCTTTCAAACAAAACTTCATAGGTTACTACTAGCAATAGCACTTAGACTTATATACCACCTCACAGTGCTTCACAGCCCTCTCTAAGTGGTTTATAGAATTATCATATCACCCCCAACAATCTGGGTTTTATCCACCTCAGAATGATGGAAGGCTGAGTCAACCTTGAGCCTGGTGAGATTTGAACTGGTGAACTACAGCTAGCAGCCAGCAGAAGCAGCGTGCAGTACCGCACTCTAACCACTGCGCCACCAAGGCTCAAGGCACCATGGCTAATACTATGTTAAATTATACTGATCTTATTTGAAGATGGCAGATAGGATCAGCTCTAATCACATATAAATGGAAAGCAAACCCCATTCATTTCAATGGGCCATTCCCAGTGAGAATAGGATTGTGGTTCGATTTATTTGTACTGCATTCCCATTGGGGGGAAAAGGGGGGGCTTAAATTGTCATGACTAATGTTTCTTGGTTTTCTATAGGAATTGTTGTTCAACTAATTTTGACTACAATTCATGTTGTGCTCCCTAGGTTATCTTTTCTACCTTTACCAAAAAGAAGGTTTTAGCAGTAAACTTGAAAAAAAGATGTGCAGAATAGAGTTCCTTAGTGGCTAGCCTTTACCTGGTAACCACAACAGCAGAAGGAATAATGACAAGGCATTAAACTGAAAGAGCTATTCATTGCATTTAATATTAATGCATGCACAGAGCATTTCACTGTTGCTACTTTGTGAAAGAAATTAGGTTGGGATACAGGAGAGAACCACCATTAAATTACTCCCAATTAGCCCCTATGGTGTGCCTCCAACATTGGGAGAAAGATTGTCCCTAGCACAATGACAAAAAAGACCAACAGAAGAAATTCCCTTGGCTAATTTTCTAGCCAGCAGCCACTGCAATGTTTCCACTAGGAAAGAGGGAAGGAAAGAGCGTGTGATATAATAAATAATGACTTGCTCTACTGGTTCGAAGAAATTATGACAATGCTTGGGGGATCTAAGTATAGGTATATACCCATCCACACTATGAAGAAAGGGGGTAGGAGTCAATCCAGATTGCTCTGATGTCTTTCCTTTAGTAGATTCAAGCCTATTTGAATTAAGATGAACAACTAAGGGCTTTAGTTTTCTAGCAGAAATTGCTATAAAGACACAAAAGTATATGCCGTACAAATAGTCCACAATGTCTATTCAAAGAAGCTTGAAAATAGCTCAGCATACTTGTTCTGCCGGGCTCTCTGATAGGAGCCTCCCAAAAATTCAAGGGTACAAATTTCAGACACACACACGTTTGAAAATTCAAAACAATGTTCTTTTCACAAAATTCAAAATAAACAAAGCACTCTTTTTGTATTGCAAAGAGCACTCTTCCCAAAACAACCGGGTAGTCTGTACAATTTCCCTTGAGCAGTCATTAAGTACTTAGCTAGCAGCTGTGAAGAAACTTCACACCCCTTCTTCTTCCAATGAAGTGAGACACACATACACACGTTGCTCTGCTTTGGTTTCAAAGGCTTGAAAAAGCAACAAAGTCCAGCAACACAAGATTCCTGACGAACTCCGATCAGATATTCTACGGCAGCCCTAATTACTGGAGCCCCACCCAAACACAGGTGGCCTCCCTTATTTCCTGTAATATGTTCTTATTTGGTCTCTTCTACTCATAATTCTGCTCTTGCATGGGTCCAAGAAGTCTTCATCCAAATCAATGGAAGATAAGGAAGATTGACTGCCTGGGCTGTGTGCCAAGCCCTCCTCTGCCGAGTCACTCCCACCTTCTTCTTCATGCGAGGAAACTAAACTCTGAACTGACTCTGTCGGCAATAGCACAGACCTGTGACATGTTGAATTTTCCCCTGCATCCACCTCCTCATTCCCTGGGGCAGGAGCTGGGCCAGAGCCAACCACAACAATACTTATATTTGCATAGGCTTTTAAAGCATGAAACTTACAGGCTAGGTATAAGTTCAGTGTAGTCAATCACAGGAAATGACAGAAAATCTTAATTTCTGTAGGCTTCCGAGTAGGTGAAAAACATTGGATCAGTCAGAATTTACGGAACAAAATTAATGAGTAAAGCAAATCATAAGCTATATATCATAAGCTACATATCAAATAAGCGATAAATTAGAAGCACTTTTACTATCCATATGCTGCAATAGGTTTTAAGTCAAAATGGTGGCACAGTGGGTAGAGTGCAGTACTGCAGGCCATTGAAGCTGACTGCTAGGTCTGCAGGTCAGTGGTTCAAATCTCATCACCGGCTCAAGGTTGACTCAGCCTTCCATCCTTCTGAAGTGAGTAAAATGAGGACCCGAATTGTGGGGGCAATATGCTGGCTCTGTTAAAAAAGTGCTATTGCTAACCTGTTGTAAGCTGCCCTGAGTCTAAGGAGAAGGGCGGCTTATAAAATTGAATAAATAAATAAAATGCATGTACAGTGATCCCCCGCTCATTGCGGGGGTTCCGTTCCAGGACCCCCCACAACGAGAGGGCTTTCGCGAAGTAGCGCTGCGGAAGTAAAAACACCATCTGCGCATGTGCAGATGGTGTTTTTAACTTCCGCAGCGCTAGCGAGGAGCCGAAGATTGGGGGCGGCGCAGGTGTTTTAAAACGTCCCCGCCGACATGGGGGGCTCGCTAGCACCCCCCTGAACCCCCAACCCGGGTTCGGGGGGGTGCTAGTGAGCCCCCCATGTCGGCGGGGACATTTTAAAACACCCGCGCGGCTTTCCAATGAGTCCCGAAGACAAATGCGGAAGTTTGACGTTTGTCTTCGGGACTCATTGGAAAGCTCCGATCGTTTTAAAGCAGGCGCGCCGTTCTCCGCTGACTCCTAAAGCGGGGAAGTTCGCCAGGAGTCAGCGGAGAACGGCGCAACTGTTTTAAAACGATCGGAGCTTTCCAATGAGTCCCGAAGACAAACGTCAAACTTCCGCGTTTGTCTTCGGGACTCATTGGAAAGCCGCGCGGGTGTTTTAAAACGTCCCCGCCAACATGGGGGGCTCGCTAGCACCCCCCCGAAGTCCTTCGGGCTTCAAACTGGAGGGAAGCCGGCCGGGGGGGAGGCTCGGCGGCTGATAACGGGAATCCCTTAGCGGACGCTTGCTTTGGCTAGTCACGTTCTGACGGTGCGAGATGCTGAGCCGCGGCTCCAAGAAAGCGCCCGGGCCCCCCGGTTTGGCTGTGCTCGCGCGCGCCTGAGCCGACGACCTGCCCGTCTCCTCATGGACACAGAGTCCCGGCCACGGCTCGGGGTTGCTGCTGCCGCTGCTGCGTCTCTGGGGAAGGCGGGTGGTGTGAACGCCGAGCCGCAGAGGGACCGGACGCCGACGCCTTCGTATGGGTGGGAGGCTGGGCGGACTACCCATTCGGGGTCGTCTCGTTGGGCAGGGGGCTTAAGAGGCGGTTTTTAAGGTTTGGGTTGTTTTTATTATTTATTATTATTATTTGGGAAAGGCGAGGGAGGGGTGTGTGTGTGTGTGGTTCAGGCGACCACCCCAAGCCCCGTCCATGGCCAACCCACGGCGGTGCCTCGAGCTGGAGCACTTCGAGGAGTGAGACAAAAGGCAGCGGCAGCGCTTGGGCTACCGCCGGGTTGGGGGTTCGGGGGGGTGCTAGAGAGCCCCCCCATGTCGGCGGGGATGTTTTAAAACACCCGTGCGGCTTTCCAATGAGTCCCGAAGACAAACGCGGAAGTTTGATGTTTGTCTTCGGGACTCATTGGAAAGCTCCGATCGTTTTAAAACAGTTGCGCCGTTCTCCGCTGACTCCTGGCGAACTTCCCGGGCGAAGGGCGAAGGGCGGGCGAGCGGGTGCTGGGGGGGCTTCGCCCTCCCGCCAGCAAGAGGGGGAAGACCCAGGGAAGCCGCCCAGCAGCTGATCTGCCGGGCGCCATCTACGCATGCGTGCCCATAGAAAAAAAGGGCACGCATGCGCAGATGGTGTTTTGACTTCCGGGTTCAAAAATCGCAAATTACCCTGTTCGCAATGGTTGGGGACGCAATAACCGGGGGATCACTGTATTACCAAACATTTCCTACCCAGGTTTGGATTAAAAAGAAAGAAAACAGATTTCCCAGACCCACCGCACTGGTGGATAATACATATAAAAACAGGTAGTCAGGAAATTTGGAAGGATATATCCAAACATGTCAAACAGGAGCGGGACAAAGTCAAGTCCTCCAGTAGGATTTAAAGGTAAGATAAACAAAAGTTATCCAGGTTCCCTGTAAAGAGAAGGCTGAAAGAACATATTGCTCAAAATTTTTCTGAACTGCTCCCACATAGACATATACTCAAGATGGAAAAAGTTTAAGTAAAGGCCAGCAAAATTACAGTAGTGTTTATAGATGAAAAGGAAGAAGCTGGGTGTCTTGTGGCCCACCAGCTGCCAGCAGAACTGGCGGCAGGCTCAGATGATGAGGAGGTTTGGGGGGGGGATGACTTGGGCCAGCTCTGGAGTCTGGGGAAGCTTTTTGTCGGCCACTGGACAGGCAGTTGAGGCTGAGATAAGTGGAGAGGAAAAACAGCTGCGGCATATGCGTATGTGCAGAGCTCTTGGGAGAGTAGAACAACTGAGGACAAGGAATCAACTCAGGAAGCAAGGCACATGTAGACGCCGAATGGCTCCTCCCTGGCTGGGGAATGAATAGAAGGAAAGGGGTGTGGGGGGTCGTAGGAGACTGTTGTGGCCTGCTAGCAGCACATGGAGCTGGTAGCTGATTCTGGCAGTGCAGAGGCTGATGTGGTGATGCGCCAGCAGCCTATGCAGCTGGTACACAAGTCAGACAGCGAGGAAGCTAGAGAGGACTTGGTGTTGGGGTCTTCAGAACTTCCAGAAGCTCCCATCAGTGAAGAGGAAAAAGAGGAGGAACCAATTCTCAATACATGGCACACAGAGCTGCCAAAAGACTGGAATGTTTCCTCATGAGAAAGTCTCCTTGGGAGTAAGGCTTGGGGTTAATTGGCCACTCCCCTGGCTAATTAAGGGATGATGATGAAGGCAGAAATTTGTAGGAAACAATGTTTGTTTATATTCATGTCTTGATTCCAGAAATGTCTGACCGGCTCTTGTTCTCTCTTGGCATTTTTTCCTGCAAATTGCTTCTGGGCATTTTGCCAACTATGGTAAGCTTGCTGATAACTACAAGGTTCAGAATTGAGTTATTATTTCATGGACTGGTGCTGGTTATTAATGAAGTTGAATTAACATCCAGTGGTCAGAAAAGACTGCTTTTAAACATGTATTTGTGTTTGACGACTACTAGGAAAGCTCATTAGTAGTCCTTAATTAGTAATGTAAGATTTGTTCAGACGTTGTATGTGCTGCGTTCTTTGTGGTCCATAGCTGGGGCAGAACAGAGATGACAGTTTGGATTTCTGAAGATTTGGCTCATCGTGTTTCGTGCCCCAGAGACTGCTTGCCAGAACTTAATTTGCAGCTTTGTGGCTGGGAGCTCACGGCCTGGCATTATCACAAGGAACTGATAAGGTCTGTTAATGCAGTTAACTCTTTGAAGAACTACTGCCTGGACTTTTCGGTGTGTGAATGCCATTAATTCACAGGAGATAAATAAAGAGCGGTTTTTTTGTGATCCTTGTTTCTGTTAAGGCTGGGTTAGAAGAGGCAGATGTGTATTTGGAAAGTGTCCCTGTGAACTTAGAAACCGGTTGCAAACTGGGTTAGAAGAGGCAGATGTGTATTTGGAAAGTGTCCCTGTGAACTTAGAAACCGGTTGCAAACCTAGGAACCAGACGTACATTGATTTGAAAATCAATTTCCCAAGTATACTATTTAACAATACTTCTGGTGGACGAGGGCCAGAGGTGGGTTGCAAGGTGGAACGATGACATGTGCTCACCCCTGTGCTAGCGGAGTCCAGCACAATTCTGCTACTGCAGCTGTGCAGGTAGCAGAATTGCATGCGGAGATGCAGGTGAGGCCCTGTTTCGCCTCACTTATGCATGCCCCTTGAATTTAGTGGTCCCTGAGGTCCAAAAGGTTGGAGACTCCTGGTCTAGGTCACAGTTGGAGGCAACTTGACTTCTTCTTTCTTTCTTCAGATCCGAACTGAAGAAGCTTCTTGCATTAGAAGCGAAATGCCTTCAAAGATGGAACAAAAATTCTTCAATGGTTGATGAAGGCATTTGATTCGGTAGTTCCTTTTGGCAGTTTTGCTTTTCAGTTGCATTCCTCATTTCTTATGCCCTTATGTTTGCTTTCCATTTGCAAACATAAGTTTATATAAGCCTCAGACACATATTAGTGGGCTTTGATAATCACATGCAGAGCATGTGCAAAATAGGTCATAACATCAGAAGGAAAACATGACCAGAGTATTTATTTTTATTAACACAGACTCTCACTGCATATTTAAAATGCGGTGCATGGCCAATCATCATTTTTGCATCACAAAGGTTAATAACATAAGAATGATGTGGAGGAAAATCCAGAGCAATTTAGCTATACCTGTACAGTAGGGAGCTATCCAATATTATCTGTTTTAATCTCTTTGTTAGATGATTGTATATAATTCGTCATTGCTTTTTATCCGGTGAAATGAACAGTGGTTTTAAAATGAATATGAAAGGGCTGATTTGAAGGACTATAAATTCACCTCAAAGTTTTTCTATGTTTATGAATAATAGTGAAGATGAGATGTTATATTGTTACAGTAATACAATAATAACTGCTCTGCATCAAATAGCCATATCTAATGGCAGTCTCTTTATTACCTAAATCAGTGTTTCCCAACCTTGGCAACTTGAAGATATTTGGACTTCAACTCCCAGAATTCCCCAGCCAGCGAATGCTGGCTGAGGAATTCTGGGATTTGAAGTCCAGATATCTTCAAGTTGCCAAGGTTGGGAAACACTGACCTAAATGTTCAAAGTTAGGTATGCTTAAACTGCTTGGACTGAATTTAAAAAATTGGCGCCAAATTCATAAACTATGCCATGTAATTTGAAGTTAAAGAAAGTGTCAAGGAAATGGATACTTTTTAAACAGCTTGGATTTGTTCATTTCATTTCCTGTAAACAAAATCCCATTGAATTGTGTTGATCTGATCAATTGTATTCAATACCTATTGAAAATATGAATTTTCAATATTAGATTCTTCATTTCTTCACCTGAAGAAATGACAATATGTGGGATAAAATATGTTTTCAAGCATGCCAATACTTTAAAATCTATTTTGTTTTGTAAAAAATTGTTTTGAAATTAACATTGCCATTTTAAAACAACCATAATGTTAATAGTTATAGATCTTTTTGGCTTTCCATAGATCATATTTTTCAATTAAAATTCTAACTACACTTAGAATCACTCTGTGTAATTTTCCCCTCTAAGTACACAGGGCTTTAGATTGTGATTCTATGTACTTTTACATACAAGTAATTTATTCTAATGTTTATTAAACTTGCTTTCCAACAAGCCTTCTATAATATAAAGCCAGGTTCCTATATGTCTCTAAGCCAAGATTAAGTTTGGTTAACATCCCTCTAAGCCATGGTTAACATGATTTATTGAATGAGCTGCAATTCATTCCATTTGCATAAATTAACCTATGACTCATGTAATATAAATCACAGTATCTGGTTTTGTACAGTACACCCAAGATACCAAAACTATATTTCAAATTAGTGCAATGTGTGAATACAACCTAAAAATGGAAAAAGAAATGGAGAACTATTTCACTTTATTCTTTTGCACTGTCAAATCTTCCAATATACTATAGTGACTTGTGTCTATGCAAAAAACAGCATGTGTATTTTTTTTCTCTTTTCTGAGTAGTTGTGAAAATAGAACATTAAATTAGTAAAGTAACTAAAGCTCAGAATTTAACTATGTTATAGGTGGACCTTGTTAAGTCATGCAAATACTAGGGTAGATAATTAAAACATTGCTCTTGTGTTAGTGCCATCTGTTGGAAGAAAAATAGAATATAAATTCCAGGCCTCCACAAATAAATATCACTGATTCTGATCCCTGTGGAGGTATTTGTAGGGATCAGAATTGGGCATTTATTCACTCTTTACTCTGAGAGAATCTGAAATCCATGATGAGGTGAAATCTCATTTCTTGCCATATACAGTGGTTTTTAGATAGGAGACTTCCTTTGAGACAGGCTGAGTCAATGTTTGTCAGAAGATTCTGGGATTTACCCCTAGAAAAGAAAGCCACTTTATAGAGGTTTTGCCAAAAAGTCACCATCATTTAAGAAAAGGAACAAATTGAGTGCTTTCATCCATATCATATAAACAGTGTTCTGATATGGGGCACACAAAGGGATGGTTATGCCAATATCAACAGATATCGTTACTTTAAAATCAAAAGCAAGCAAACAAACAATCATACCCTTTATTGTATAAGAAACAATAACAGAAGAACTCAAATTCTAAGAAATAGGGAAGAGGAAACTGTTGAAATGGATTTCACTGCCAGAAATTTTGATGATATTAAAATGACATACACGAAGTGACAAATAATGCAGCTTTGTTCTTGGGTCCCAATTTCTCACTTTGTTGTTAGTTGCAAAGTTATGTCTGATCCATCATGATCCCATGTTCATTCAGGCTTTCTTGTTCTCTATCATCCTCTGGAGTCCATTTAATCTCATGCGTACTGCTTCAGTGACTCCATAAAGCCACCTCATTCTCTTTCGTCCCATTCTTCTTTTGCCCTCAATCTTTCCCAGTGTTAGGCTCTTCTCCAGTGAGTCCTTCCTTCTCATTACGTGGCCATATTTGAGTCTCATTTTCAGGATCTGTCCCTCTAAAGAGCAGTCAGGGTTAATCTCCTCTTGGACTGACCAGTTTGATCACCTTGTAGTATAAGGACTTGCAGGGTTCTTCTCCAGCACCATAGTTCAAAGGCCTCAATTTTTTGGCGCTCAGCCATTCTTATGGTCCATCTTTCAATGTCTGACTTACATTCATGTAATTTATACATGTATGTTTTATTACGGAACCCCTTTCCCCCTCATTGAAACCTATGGTTTCTACTCTTTCTCCTTTTCTTTATCACAAAATAGGGGAACAAATTACCCACAGCACTGCTCACTCCTATTGACGCTCCTGTTGACAGTTACAATTCTTGCTAATGTGTCATTAGTGGCAGTTGAGTGCTCTACCAGTACACATATTTTATTAGCCCAAGGCAGCAACAAGATTTTGGAGGAGCTGTAGACCACCCGTAATGGACATTGTTGTCTATCTTGATGTTAGATTGAGTTTAAACAATGTATTATGCTGTTATTTGTCATTTTTGTCCCATTTTTAATGGTTAAGATAATTTGATTTTCTGGGAAAAGTATAAATAATAAAAATCAAGAGCGAATCTGAGAAATCTTGACAATGCATGCATGCTTAGGGCACTTGGATATAACATAACTTGCATACTTTATCCCACATCACTTGGGTTTTTCATAGGATTACCATACAAGATCAGGGTGAACTCTAGATATTATCACTGGATTTCTCCTACCAAGAAGGAAATGTCTTGGGGGATTTTCAGCCTCAAAAGTCAAAAGATATTTTGCTCTTAGATGCTCAAGTAGCAAGAGAATTAGGGATGTTTTTGTCCAGCTTAAAATGGTGCAATACATATTGACTTATCAAGAGAGTTAAGAAGCTGACAAATTGCAAAATATATTCCACGTCTGTATGCATACATGCTGGGAACACTGGGAGTTTACTTCCACCTCATCTGGAGGGCCCCAGGTGAGGAAGGATGCTATAGCTCATGATATCTAATGCGAACATGGGGTTAAATGAACGAACAAAAATAGGTAGGTGTGATGTATCTCCAAGCTGAACCTATCTAATCCTTTCTTTAATGTGAACCTCTGTGAACTATACTGTTTTGCTATTACAGTGTTCCCTCGATTTTCGCGGGTTTAAACTTCGTGAATAGCCTATACCACGGTTTTTCAAAAAATATTAATTAAAAAAATACTTTGCTGGTTTTTTTCTATACCATGGTTTTCGTCATATGTCATCGCCAAGCTTTCGTCTGCCATTGCCGATTGGCCAAAATCTCGGCCAATCAGCGTTATTGCAAAAAAAAAAAAATTATTGTTAATAAATAATTATTGTTAATAAATAATTATGTTTATAAATATCAGGATCACTAAGTGTCTTATTTAATGGTGAGTACCAGTAATAATGGTAAATGGTAGCTAAGGGAATGGGAAATTGCAATTTAGGGGTTTAAAGTGTTAAGGGAAGGCTTGTGATACTGTCCATAGCCAAAAATTGTGTATTTATTTCCGCATCTCTACTTCGTGGAAATTCAACTTTCGCGGGCAATCTCGGAACGCATCCCCCGTGAAAATCGAGGGAACACTGTATTGGCTTTCCTTTTGATTGATTGCTTCACTTTAAATTGTTGTGAGCCATCTCACAGTGGTTGTGTGGAAAA
This sequence comes from Erythrolamprus reginae, assembly GCF_031021105.1. Classification (NCBI taxonomy): domain Eukaryota; kingdom Metazoa; phylum Chordata; class Lepidosauria; order Squamata; family Dipsadidae; genus Erythrolamprus; species Erythrolamprus reginae. Next base: position 126,313,140 of record NC_091952.1, on the reverse strand, counting down.
TTGTGATTGAGGCAGCCTTGAAAGTTAACCAGTCACTCAATCAGTCTGGGCATATACTGTGTATGCTGTTCCCTTATAGTACTGCAACTTCCAGACTACAAACATTTCCAGATTGTCAATGCTTCCATTCCCCAATCCCTCCAAAGAGTTTGAAAGTGATCTCCAACTGCCTACAAACTGCTATGGATAAGGAGAGAAAGTTATTGCCCACTTTAAGTTCCTGCGAATTTTGCAATAATAAAAATCTTGTCCCCATCCAAACAGAGATCCAGTTTGGTTTAGTGAATCAAATTGCTGGCTTAAAAGCTAAGAGAGTTCTAGTCCTATTTTAGGCATGGAAGATGACTGGCTGACTTTGGGCAAGTCACTCTCTAGCAATCCAATTCATCTCTCTCATCTTGCTGTTATGGAGATAGGATATAGGTGTGTTTACTCCCTTGAGTTGTACTGTATATGAAAAAAGACAGGATAAAAATCTCAAACAAACAAACAAACAAACAAACAAACAAACAAACAAGTAGTGGTAGTGGTTAGGCTGTTGGATCTAGAGGGTCCTTACCTTTGCAAGGTGCTCAGCCCACTGGGACTGAGCCAGGACCTTCCGGAGGTGATGGTTATTAAAGTACAGACAGAGCATGTTCGAATGAACTAAACTTTTATTAGAAAAAGTAGAAAAATAAAGATTGTCTGAAGAGACATAAAATGGCACATCTACATTGCTAATGAAGATAATGCATAATGGAGATTCTCTAAAACTAGAGATCTTCTTCTTCCTGCAAGGAGGAGGATGTGAGCAAACAGGTTACATCACAAAGGAGGAGCTACATTAATAAACAGAATTAACTATCTGTTCTGTCTGGGTGCCCCCAGACTTCAACACCAACTGGAAAAAGCAGCCAGACACGCTGGTAAAAGCAAAAGCACTTTATAGTTTGAAAAATAAACACAGAGAAAAACATGTTCTTCCCAACAGGCAGGCTATGAGACTTCACAGCAGAGTCCTGATGGCCAGACAATACAGCAGACTTCTTGCTGGCACACCCACCACTGTAGAGAATAAGACCCACACCTTTTCCCCCCAAGGTTTCAGTATTCAAAGTCACAAACCAGAATTCCAAGACGCCAAAGATCACAGCCAGGTCCCAGGACTCCCAAAGATAATACTCCACAAGCCAGGAAGGGTGGGTCTGCCTTTTCAGCCTTTCCAGAGAGCACCACACCCAAACCCAGCTGTTGCCTCTTTAGTGCTGAAAGTACCTGGCTAATTGTCCCCTTCGTTGTGTTGCTCTTCTCTGCCGGAGATCGATTATTGCTTGTGCATTTTCGTCTAAGGAATCCAGGCTGCTTGCTGGGGAGAGCTCCCTCTCGGGGGACTCTGGCTGTCCTCCCTCTCCCTCAGCCTGAGATTCCTCCTCCCCGTCTGCCTGAACCTCCTGTTCCTCATCCTCCCCCTCTGAGCAGGAAGCCGGCAGAGGATCAGCCGTTCCCTGAGGGGCCTCAGACGGAATCACAACACTATCTAACTACTGGATGTTTCTCAATGTCTTTGTAGGCTGTCAATCACAGCGTGACACCCCTTCTTTGTCAGTCATCAGAGACATAAGGGATATCAGGACATCAAGGCATCAGTTCACTTAAGGCACATCTTGTTGGTGAGGTATTCATGTTGATCAGCTGGCAACGGCTTATTCAGCAAGTCAGCGATCTGCTCAGTAGTAGGTATATACTGAAGTTTTACGAATCCTTCTTTCACCTTCTCTCTGGTATTTTGATACCGGATGTCAATGTGCTGTGAACGAGCTCCAACAAATTCAGCTTCAGCAATATATGTGACTGAAATGTTATCCTCCATAATAACAATTGGTTTCTTTGGACTTTCCCAAATACTATCAATGAGATTAAAAAGAGAGGTTAACTCATTACAGCAATCAGAAACACATGCATATTCAGACTCAGTTGAAGAGCAAGAAATAAACTTCTGCTGCCTAACTTTCCAGAAGAAAGGACAACCATTTAAAACCAGTACATAACCAGAAGTACTTTTTCGTGTTTCTGTGTCACTTGCCCAGTCAGCATCTGCATAACAAATCACTTCAGGGTACTCAACATGATTCAGCTCGAGGTACAACTTCTTGTCCTTTGTGAGCTTCATGTATCTCAACAGTCTCTTTACGCAAGACCAGTGAAACGTGGTTGCATTGCCAACGTATCTGGACAGTAGATTCACACTCAGCGAAATGTCAGGTCTTGTCCAACTGCTGATGTACAATAGCGATCCAATCACTGACCGGTACAGTGTTTTGTTGTCAAAAGCAGGATACTCTTCTCGGGTTAACCTGTAAAAATCAGTCTGCATAGGAGAACGATAAGTTTTCGCATCAGACATATTACAATTCTGCAAGAGCTGGTCAACCTTACTTTCTTGTGAAAGAGAGAACCCCTTCTCAGTTTTCTCAAACTGAACACCTAGATAATCATTAATATGCCCTAGGCTTTTTAAGGTGAAATGTTTCTCAAGACCCTTAGCAAAAGTTTTACTGGTGCTTTCATTTGGACCTATGTAAACAATATCATCAACATAAACAAGAACAATTTCATAAGTCTTACCTTGCCCTTTTGTGAACACGCATTCATCAGGGATGGACTTAATAAAGCCCATTGAATTTAGCTTTTGGGATAACAACTTGTACCACATAAGGGCACTCTGTTTGAGGCCATATAAAGACTTGCTCAGAGACCAGACTTCACCTTCTCGGTCCTGGAACCCAGGAGCACACTTGACGTAGATATCTTCATTCAGATCAGCATTCAAATAGGCAGTCTCTACATCAAACTGAAAAACCTCTAAGTCCAAAGCAATAGCAGTGATTAGGGCAATCTTGACACTCTCATTTTTGACTGTGGGTGAATATGTGTCAGTGTAGTCATCCGGATAAACTTGAGAGAATCCTTGAGCTACAAGTCTAGCTTTATACAGTTTTCCTTCATTAGGTTTCTGTTTGAGCTTATACACCCAGCGTGTGCCAATGACTTTCTTCTTGTTGGGAGGCTCCACCTGTTGGAACACCTTAAGTTTCTTTAGGCAGTCCAGTTTGCATTCCATAGCCTCATACCATTTTTCTTGTTCAGATTCAGGCAAAAGTTTGATCTGGTGAAAATGATCAGGTGGAAGTGTAAGATTATTACACATGAAAAGAAAAGGAGATTCAGATACTTGCTGTGCAAATCTCTTTGGAGGAGTTCCTTTAGTGGTTCTCTTTGAACGTCTTGGAACGCTGGTCCATCCTTCATCATCATCTCCGCCTTCAAGTTCATCGCCAGGGATTTCCTCTGCGACTGTCGAAGGCTGTTCATCGTCTGGAACATTCGGAATATCTGGCACAGCTCCCTGGGCATCAGGTATCGCCACACCTTCCTTAGGAAAATAAACTGAAGTATCATTACTATGTATACTGGACCAATTTGTGTCTTCCTCAAATTTGGCTGAATTAGAAATATAAACTCTGTGATGAGAGTCTGCAAATTTGTGGTACTTGGAGACTTCATCAAAGCCAATGAATCTCATTCTTTCTGACACAGGACCTCCTTTCCTTCTTTGTTCAAGTGGAATGTTAACAGCGGCATAACAACCAAAAATGTAGATGTTTTGAACATCAGGCTTCTTGGCATGAAGCAAGTGATAAGGAGTGTCTTGTATGACGCTACTCCATGTTCTGTTAACAATGTAATTAGCATACCTTACTGCTTTGCCCCAGTATGAAAAGTCCAAGCCTGCATCCTCAAGGAGACAACGAAACATCGTCTGCAAGATCCCGTTCCTCCGTTCACAAATACCGTTGTGTTGGGGAGTCGCAGGTGCTGAGGTCTGCTGGCGGATTCCATTCCTGGCCATGCATCCTTGGAACTGTTGCGACATGAATTCGCCTCCACGGTCACTTTGAATTCGCTTGATCCAGACGTCGTGTTGGGTGAGTATCTCTGCAGCAAAGTCTTTAAAGACCTCAAATGCCTCTGATTTTTGCTTTAAAAGAAAAACATAGCCAAATCGTGAGTAACTGTCAACTACAGTTAAGAAATACTTACGTTTACCAACAGTAGGCCGAAATGGACCGACAACGTCGGTGTGGACCAATTCAAAAATGCGTGAACACAATCGGACAGCAACCTTAGGTATGGGTGAATGTTTGGACTTGGCTGAGTTACAAATTTTGCAGTCTAAGTAAACTTGGCAAGTCCCATCAATTTTAAAACCATCAACATATTCAGACATCTTTGCTAAGACGGGGTAAGAAGCATGCCCCAAGCGACGATGCCATCTGTGGACACACCTGGAATGAAAAGATTTGTTTGTTAATATATGTTTAACATTTGTAACAGTATTAGGAACCTCAGGGATTTCATTGGCTTTAGAAGCCTTCGAACTAGTAGTTGCACCAGGTTTTCTCTCTGGACCTGTGCTTTCGCCCATTGGAACGCTTATACTTACACCACCTTTCATTGGAGGTTTAGGTTTTAAATAAAAAACACCTTTAATGGGAATGGCAGTAGCAAGAAGTTTGCCATCCTTGATGATGTTAGTGTCTGTGAGTTCAAAGTTTATTACAACCTTTAATTCTTCTCTCAGGCAATAACCACTAAGAATGTTCTTCTTGGCAGTTTGAACGTAGAAAACATTTGAGATAAGGGAGTCCAGTTCTTTGACGAAGACTTTTCCTTTTCCTTCCACCTTGGAGTGTAGATCCCCAAATCCAATCAATTCCTTGACATCTGTCTGGGGTAGCTCAGTGAAGGATTCCTTCCAGTACGCGACATGCACTGCTGCTCCGCTGTCTAGGGTCCATAACTCACGTATGTCGTAGAGTGGACTCTTCTCAGGAACAGTGTTGAGGAAGATGGTACTAACGTAAGTAGCTTTCTCATCTTTGGAGTCTTTGGGAGTTGTCTTTGCAGTCCCAGAACTCTTTCCTCGGGATCCTTTCTTCTGTGCCCCCTTTGGTTGAGTTGGGTATGGTGGAGAGTCAGATGTGCCAGAATGGACACTTTGAAAATCAGCAGACTTGTGAGTCTGACGTGGGTACTTTGGAGTACTGGTTTTCTGTTGACCGCTCTTTGCCAAGTTAGGTTTGAATGCTGCTGACATAGGCCTAAGGCTAGTGCGCAGCAACTCTTCTTCTTCAGTTAGCATGTTACAGAGTCTCTGTGTGGTCTTTTGGGCCAATGGAAGTATACTGAACTTGTAAATGACTTCCCTCCATTCAGGACCAAGGGAAGTTATGATAGCAGCATTGACTTGATTATTGTCATAGCGATATCCTCTCTCCTCTAAATCTTTATGCATGGTTAGCATCTTAGATAAGTGTGGAGCAAGTTCACTCCCAGTTGGAAGTTTAGTATTGGTAAACTTGGATATCAGGATGTAGTTGCCTTCATCTGATACTGGCCTAAACATGCCGTCAAGTGACTCTAACAGCTCAGCAGAAGTGATGTCATGAGTGTACCTCATTGACAATTGTGAGTCCATGCTCATAAGAATGAGTAGCTTGGCTTTTATGTCAGCTTCTCTTTCTTCTTCAGTCCAGCGCCTTACTGGGGGATTGTGAGCAATCCCATCTATGTCGTGAGCCAGTAGGTGCAAATTAATCCTGTGAAGCCACTTCCTGTAGTTGTGTCCATTGGGCATCAGCACAAACTCACCTTTCAATGCAGAAGAGGTGATGGTTTGCCTTGTAGATGCAGTCATCTAAACTGCTTGCATTTGCTGGGGTTGGGCCCCAACACCTGCTGACAAACCTGGTGGCTGAGCCATCTGGGGAAGCTGCGTTGGCATCTGTGGAGTAAGGACTGGTGGCCTCTGTGGTGAAACAGAAATGCCTGGAATTTGAGGGATTGGGTCCCTTTGCATCTGTGCGGCGAGAGAAGCTCTAGATACATTAGACTTCACATCATACACATTGGCTTCAGGAAAAGTTTGTGCCTTTCGGGCATTCCATCCACTAGTGGCCGCTGCTGCGTAAGTTGCTGCAGTGGATGAATTAACCCCCCCACGGCTCGTAGCTGCAAAAGGCAAATGTTCCATTTTTTTTTCTGTGGGCAGTTCTGCCCTCCTTTCTCCCCCTTGAAGGGCCTCTATGTGAGATAAGGCGGCAGGGTAGAAATGTGTGACCACTGAAGCGTGACCCTTTTGCGCATGTGTGTCTTCGGCTGGATAGGAGGAGTACATTCCTACACTATCTGCTTTCTGAGACTGGACATACGTGGCATCTGCCAGGGACACCGACTCCATTTTTTGAGTTATCAGTTTTAGTTGGAGTTTCTTCAATGATCTTAACTCAGTTCTAGCTTCATTTGCTTTTTCTAAGTAACTGAAGTAAATTTCTCGCTGCGCATTATTTTTCATAGTAGGTAAATTATCAAAGTGAAGACAGAATGACTCTAACTCGTGAATTTCTCTCTCATGTTTTTCCATTATTTCCTCAATTTGTTGTAAATTAGAGGTGGTCCCCTTTATTCTAGCAGAAGTGAGAGAGACTGGATCACCAAAGTGCTTTGTCTTGGCAAAAACCTTAGAGGGCAAAGCTGATGACTGGAGAGTTTGAGATTGAAAGGGAGTTAAAGTTTCTTCCTCTGCTTCTTCGTCACTAGGCTGATTTGAAATACTGCCTGAGGGACACCCTCGGACAGATTTTATTTCTTCCTCCCGAATCCCAATTTGATCATCAATTAGATAAGAGTGACTTACGATTTGTTGAGATTCGCCAGCGTCGGAAAGTTCCGTCTCACGTTGCAAAGACATGATGCACTCCCTTTTCGTATCCGTAGCACGGATAATTTCTTTTAGCTCAGCAAGCTGCTGGCTGGAGATTGAATTGATGTAGGATTGCGTGAGTGGATTTTTCTTCCATTTGGCTGGCATCTGGAGAACAGCCAGTGAAGCTTACAGAGAGTAAGCGTCTGTTTCTTTAGTAGCAACCATCTCTCTGCTTACCATGTTGGATCTAGAGGGTCCTTACCTTTGCAAGGTGCTCAGCCCGCTGGGACTGAGGCAGGACCTTCCGGAGGTGATGGTTATTAAAGTACAGACAGAGCATGTTCGAATGACCTAAACTTTTATTAGAAAAAGTAGAAAAATTAAGATTGTCTGAAGAGACATAAAATGGCACATCTACATTGCTAATGAAGATAATGCATAATGGAGATTCTCTAAAACTAGAGATCTTCTTTTTCCTGCAAGGAGGAGGATGTGAGCAAACAGGTTACATCACAAAGGAGGAGCTACATTAATAAACAGAGTTAACTATCTAACTACTGGATGTTTCTCAATGTCTTTGGAGGCTGTCAATCACAGTGTGACATAGGCATCTGTAAACAAGGAGTTCTAGTTCATGTCAGACATGAAACCAGGTCTGTGATCTTGAGCCAGTCACTTTGGCTCAGCCCTAAGAAACAGGCAATAGCAAACCACTTCTGAAAAACTTTGCCAAGAAAATGGCAGGGAGTACAAAATTAACTCAAAGGCATGTGTACAAACACACAAGCATACATACATATTGCAAACACACAAACATACATACTCCAAACAAAACAGAAATGAGATAAATTGCTTGTACCAGCCCTGTGCCTTTGTTGAGCAATATGCAACATTTAATAAACAGATAAACAAACGAAATCCCAAAGGTTCTTATAAGGAGGATATAAGAAGCATCACATGATCTTCCTACTTGAAATTGCTGAAGTCCAAGAGTCAGGAGGCAGGGTAAAACAGAAATTTCAGCAGATGGGCAAATGGACCACTTGCAGATTGCACAGAATTTTCAGAACAAATAAAGTACTTTTACTGTTGTTTCTTATATATCACAGTTGAGCCAGAAATACATTGGTTCAGCTCTTGAACAGAGCCGAAACAACACCATAGTATCAGAGAGATTCAAAGTTTCTGTTTTTGAATCCTGAGGCAGATGCCCTCAAAGCCAAATCATAAATTCCTTCAACTTATCTATAAATTATAATACATTTTTTTTCTCATTAAAAATGGTGAATGCAGAACATTGTTACATGAGTTATAGAGCTTCATAATGTTTTCATTTAAAAAATAATTGGTCCTGGGCAAGCTATCTTTGCCTTGGAGAAGGCAAGGAGCCAGGAGAGATGTTTGGTAATGTGGAAATAATATTTCAGGTTTGCTCAGAGACCTACTGATTATATAATCATAGTACTGTATATGGGATTGTATCTATTTGGGTTATTTTTTTAAAAAGAACAACTTTGATAAATGGACACGGTTAAGTATGCAACCCAAAGAGATAGCAGGCATCTCAATTTCTGCATAAGATTCTATTATAGATTCACATCAGTTATGTACACCACTATATAATACTAATACTAATACTAACACTAACACTAACACTAACACTAACACTAACACTAACACTAACACTAACACTAACACTAACACTAACACTAATACTAATACTAATACTAATACTAATACTGTTGTGGTTCAGCCTGAGGCTGCTCAGGGACCGGCTGTGTCTCTGCTGGCTCCATGCCCGGAGGAGGAGGACAGCGAAGAGGAGGGGGCTGAACAGTCGGACGGGGGAGAGGAAAATCAGGAATGGGATGAAGGAGAACAGCATGAGAGCCCCGGGGGGGGGGGACTCTCCCCAGCCAGTAGTTTGGAGTCATTAGGTGATGAAGCTCAAGCCGTCATTGACATGCGACAGAGACGGTCAGATCAAAGAAAGGAGCAATTAAAGAAGTATTATCAGCAGTGAATTAGGAACAGCTGGGTTTGGGTGTGGTCCTCCTTAGTGGGGTTTAAAAGGCAGGCAATCCCTTGAAGCCATGTGGAGTGTTATCAGTTTGGAGTTGCGTTATCCTGTCTTGTTTCTCGGCGTCTCTGTTCCTGGCTTGTGGCCCAGCAGCTTTGGAAGACCCGTGGGAGGTCTTCCAAAGCTGTGGGAGCCGAGGCTGCTATCTACAGCCTCGGCTTGGCAGCAAGAATTCTGTATTGCTGCATGGACTTTTGCCTTCATGGATATATCTGAAGATACAGCATTTTCCTGTTTGTAAGGACATTTTCTGTTACCTGTGTTTTTCTTGAATTTTATAAACTGCCTTTGCCTTTTACCGGTGTGTCTGGCTTCTCTTTTTGGGTTGGTATTGGCTTCCGGAGTGACCCAGACAGAACAAATACTAATACTAATACTAATACTAATACTAATACTAATACTAATACTAATACTAATACTAATACTAATACTATACTAATTTATTAGATTTGTATGCCCCCCCCTCTCTGCGAGCAGCAAATTGACATATTGTATATTGGGATATGTCTCTGCTATGTAACAACAACAACAACAACAACAGAGTTGGAAAGGATCTTGGAGGTCTTCTAGTCCAACCCCCTGCTTAGGCAGGAAACTCTACACTACTTTTTTATAGAACAAAGGTCTTCAAACTTGACAACTTTAAGACTTATGGATTTCAACTCCCAGAATTCTCCAGCCAGCTATGCCATCTGGAGAATTCTGGGAATTGAAGTCCACAAGTCTTAAAGCTGCCAACTTTGGGGACCCCTTGTGGAAGATCCCAGATGGATCCTAATTGTTAGCATCAGCTTCTGTTTTCTGCTGAAGGAAATATGTTTAAACAACCTGACAATACAGACATTAGTACTTCTCAGTATTAAGAGTTGATCACTTTTTTTAAAAAAGCTGGCAACGGGCATTTCAACCGCAGCCCCATTCCCTGAGAATAATTACAGCTATTTAATTGTATTCATAATTTAGGATACACCTGGAAAATATGTTGTAAAATATCAAGGGGTTTTCTTTTTAATACTGCCATGCCATTTGCAAACTGTCACATTTATAATGCATCTTTAATCTTCTGTGGTCTGCTAGAATTTTATATTAAAAGTCTGCTCTGTGCTTTAAATATTAAAGAATCTGCAATACTTCAAAAGGTGATAATGCCTGATGGTCTGGCAGTGCTGAAATCGCAACAGCTAAATATATGGAGAAATGTTCAGTGGCCCTAGCTTAATTAAACATGCATGTGTATTTTCCAATGCAATATTTTTCTGCTTGTTAGGTTTTTGACAGACCTCCAAACAGGTCCAGGTGGAACAAAGCATGTAAACAAGCTTGTGAATGCAAGCTTAAAATGCTCAAATTAACACCTCCCTACAATTAATATGCAAATGGAGGGATGGTGCTATTGATAAAGCCATTTAATGCAATTTATCGTCTGGTGACATATCTTCTCCGTGGCTTGTTTTCATTTCCCCCCCACCCATTACATTCTGCCCACTTTAATTACAAGGGAGAACAGGACACTGGAGATTTGCCATCTTATGGGAGGCTTTGAACTGTTTACAAATCTGGATGAAAGGCAGTACATATTGCAAGACTGTGATTATAGTTTCAATATGCCATTAACTTTAGAGGGATGAAATGGTTGCTTTGTTCCAGGCAAACTTGGGAAGTGCAACATTGACTTGCAAAGAAAGTGTGCCTGAAGACCATAGTCAGGAACTGGATGAATTCACAGGCATTGGATCCAGAAATGGCATTGTTTATTTGTTCTGCTTTCTTTTAAAGTACAAGACTTGAGATGAATAGGAAAACCATTTTACTTGGGATATCTGACCATAAATGTTGCAGTGTGGTAGCCACAGTAATGGGCTTCTGCCCACAGGGGTGAGGGTGGGGATGGGGACGCAGTGGGGGTAGTAAGTTTATGTACTATTTATTCAATACTTAATAGTTTTTTATTGAATTTTTTGAAACATAAAGCATAAACAAACACATACAAAAAGTAGACACATCATGCAATATATACAAGCAATTTATGGAAACTTGTGCATTTTGAAATAAAGTTTCTCTTTCTTTCTTTCTCTTTCTTTCTTTCTTTCTTTCTTTCTGTCTTTCCTTCTTTCCTTCCTTCCTTCTTTCCTTCTTTCCTTCCTTCCTTCATTTCTTTCTTTCTGTCTTCCTTCTTTCCTTTCTTTCTTTCCTTTCTTTCTTGTCCTCCTTCCTTCATAACATTTCTTCCTCCTTTCCTTTTTTCTTTCTTTCGGCCTTCCTTCCTCCCTACAATCTTTCTATCTTTCCTTTCCTTTTTCTACATTGTCCTCTTTTATTTGGTCTGTTTTTTTAATTTCTGTTTTTTTCTCTATCCAATTGTATAATTTTCCCCATACAGTATAAAAATTATTTTGCTGTTTATGCTGCAATTCCACCATCATTTTATTCATTTTTGCGCATTCTAGTATCTTTCTGACTATCATCTGTTCTTAATAGTTAATAGTTACTTAATTGTTTGTTTTATTGTCCTTCCTTCTCTAGTACCTTAGTATGATCCTTAATTACTTATAAAACAGGAAATAATTAACTAGTATGCTTTTACCCATAAACGCTTTAATCATTTTAATCATTATCTAAAACTGAACTTTTATAGCAATTAAAGAAAATTGAGCTACTTGCCTAATCTGTTATCCTACTGAACATTGTGGGTTCAGTACAAAACCTCAAAAGGTTACTGTGGTCCTCAAGAAATAATGCTGTCTATCATTTGTTCTTTTTGTGGCTATTTTAATAATGTGACTTAATCAACTGAAAAAGAGTCCAAGCACCTATTTGAAAACTTATCTTGGTCAGTAAGCCACTCCCACCCATCCCATGACCTTTAAGCCAGCCTCGGTCACATGATTGTCAAGCCACTCCCACCTGGTCACATGGCCGGCAAACTACTCCTATCCAGTCACATGAACATCAAGCCACATACCCCCAAAATAAGCCATGACAACAGCGTGGCAGTAAAATTTTTTGTAGCCTGTCACTGGGTAGCCAATACATGAGCTCTCATACCAATCTGCCTTTAAAATCTTGTTAAAAATCCCCCATTCCTTTGCTAATCTTTCCACATTACAAAAAGACTCATCAATTAAAGAAGATCAAGAATCCAGACTCGAGTTAGGGATATCAATTCAGGAAACCTGAGGGTTCTTTTGAATCAATATTCATTTTGGCAACTTTAAGACTGGTGGACTTCAACTCCCAGAATTCTCCAGCCATAGCTGGCTGGAGAATTTTGGGAGTTGAAGTCTACCAGTCTTAAAGTTGCCAAGTTTGAAGACCTCTGTTCTAGAGCCTTCACCCATCCTAAGGCTTTGTGGGCATCCAGGATGAAAGTTTGATATTTTCCCTGGTTTTTTAAAAAACATTTTGCTCCTTCTATATGTATCTAGAGTTGCAATAAAACCTGCTTATGAATAAGGATGTTTATAACTGGATCTTATTAAATAGAAGTCCTGTGACACATTTGTGAAGTTAATAATGATATTAACCTGGGAAATAAAGGTATTTATATCTCCAGAGCAGGAATAGGGAATCAATGACTTGAAAATGAGCTGACGTGGTGCAGTGGGTAGAGTGCAATACTGCAGGCCACTAAAGCTGACTGCTATATCTGTAGGTCAGCAGTTCAAATCTCATCACAGGCTCAAGGTTGACTCAGCCTTCCATCCTTCCGAGGTGGGTAAAATGAGGACCTGGATTGTGGGGGAAATATGCTGGCCCTGTTAAAAAATGCTATTGCTAACGTGTTGTAAGCCGCCCTGAGTCTAAGGAGAAGGGTGGCATTGAAAAAAAAATCAAATAAATAAATAAATGAACAAATGAACAAATGAATGAAGGAACGAATGAATGAATGAACGAACGAACGAACGAACGAACGAATGAATGAATAAATAAAATTACATTAGGTCCCCAGCCCCTTTTTTGCAAGTCCTGCTATCATTAATGATTATGTGAGACTTTTGCATTTCTGAAGGGAGATGTTTAAAAAAATAAAATATACATATCTGAACCTGTACTGTATACAAGGCAAAATTATTAATCCCCTTTTTAATTCCCCCCTTTTTTTATATTTGGCTTTTCTGTTCCTTCTTTAACATGTCAGCTTTCTCTTCTGGGACATCCAATGCACTAAATAATACTATGAATTTCTCGGGCGGGAATAGCATTTATATCTCTGCTGAATTCAGCCTTTCTCAAGCTGCGGCCACCATGTCTAATTAAAATGTTATCTTAACCCCAGGACTGAGCTAGGAGCGAATCAGTCAATTCACCTTGGAAAGGTTTATTAGGCCAACTGAAACCCTCGTAAATGGAAGTTGGTAGGAGCTGCCTCTATAGCCAGTAATGGATTTTTTAAAAAAGATGACAGGAAATACTATAGGAAACTAAAGCAAATGAAGACTCGAATTCCCAAAGGCGCATTCTGAAGGAAATCAGAGCAACTGAAAAAGTAAATTTGTTGAGCCCTGGGATATCTCTCAGGTTTTTCTATTTTCTGTAGCTGGACATTGATGGCAAGTGGAATCCCTGAACACCTTAGCTGTGGGCACATTTTAACATTGTAAGTTGGAGAAAGATGAACTGTATCACCTGCAGTAATGTTGGACGGTTGGAAATTGCTCCCTTTGCATGCTGCATCGCCTTGGCTAGAAATCTTATGACTTATTACATCATTTTGCATACACATACTCGCACACAAACACAGAGTGCCATTTATGTATGTTAACTTTTCCATCTGCAACAAGAACATCGTTCCCCCACCCCCAAACTCCCGCCTTTCCCCTCCTGTGTCTAATGCAGTTGAAGACAGAAGAGAAGATGCAGTCAGTTTCTATGAAATCAAAGCTCACCTCTGCATCTTTTACTTTTTGGCATCTTTTAAGGCTATGTAGTCAGATTAAATAATGGGACCTAAATCATAAATTAGCTCAGTGTGGCATATTTGGTCATGGCTTTTGCGCTCCTTCGAAATAATTTCTCCAAATTCTAGTGATTTTTTTCTATTAGAAAACCCAACAAGCTTAAAACAAAAATAATCAGGAATTTTGTGTGTGTTATGACAGAGGAGAATCAGTTAATTTTATATATATATATATAAAACTAGTTCAAATTCCAGTGAGGGTATGGCTAGCTGATGAGGCCACAACAAGGCTGAAATAGATCTATCCAAGGCTCCCTTCATTTTCAAATTCAGCAAAAATATGTTACGCACACACACACACACACACACACACAGAGATCCCTCAAAATGATAGATTGAGCAATACTGCAGAGTTAACCAGTTCGCTGCCTGATTGCTTTTAAATGATGTTATCATTGAATGGATAATAGCTTATTCAAACAGGGTACCTCCCTTCCCAAACATAGATTAAAAAATAAATTAAATAAGACACTTCTTACATTGGGTTTTTTGTTAGTATAAGAATAATTAATGTGAAGTTTTTGGTAGAGTACATTAAGATACTATTAGCCAGTCTGAGTCCTTTTTGGAGTGAGCGGCATATAAATACAAATAATAAATAAATAAATATTCCCCAAAATGTTGGGGTGCTCGAGAGGATTCTCATCTTTCCATCCTTCCAAGATCGGTAAAATGAGGATCCAGATTATTGGGGCAATATGCTGACTCTGTAAACAACTTAGAGCATTGCGAAGTTGTTGTTGTTGTTGTTATTATTATTATTATTATTTATTAAATTTGTATGCCGCCCCTCTCCGTAGACTAAGTGCTGTTGCTATTCTCTGGGAGATTGCATCATCATATTTCCTATGAGTTATTTTGACCCATGAGGTAAATGGCAAGAGACTGATGAGGGAAAGGGTCTTCATGAGCTACCCATGTGCTTGTTTTTCACCTATCCTACTGTTAGTTACACAAGCTTCAGGATTTAAGAGAACTTCCTTTCTCTCAATCTTTTTCTTCAAGATATAGTTTAGATTTTTTTTTTAAAAAAAATCAGATTTTACTTCAGATAGAATGAACATCAGTTAGCACTATGTAATAATTATGCTAGGTTCCGATGCCACATTCAATATCGCTCTATACATGAGCATTTTTAAAATAGGATATCCAGCTATTTAATCTCCTAGTGTTTCTTTAATCCTTTCCTTATTTTTCAGGAGCATACCCTCTAGCAAGGCTCCTGTTGAATTCAAATCTCCAACAAATTTGGGTTTTTATGCAGATCCCAACATTAAATATTATACAAAAGATGAAAGGAATATTATATCACTCTTAATCAACAATCCTCAATCTGAATTGGTTCTTGATGTAATAGTCAACTCCAACACTGCAAAGAACATCTCCATGGCTATTGGACCATCTAGTGCAGGGGTGTCAAACTCAGTTTCATTGAGGGCCATATCAGGATCTCGGGTGGGTGGGGAGAGGTGGGTGGCTAGTGTTGGGTTCTGATATTGAAGAAGCAGGAGACTGGTTGGGTGACTTCAGCTCTTTATTGGTTACAGTGAGCAAACATCAGCAAAGGCCTGCCTCAGGCAGGAGGTTTAAATAGGGAGCTCTTAGTTGAGTTATACCAACTGAACTGCTTTTCTTTTCAGTTTGAAATGTTTTGCTGCTTTATCCAAGTGGCCTCTTCAGTCTGAGCAAGTTGCTTAGGTGGACCCCAAACAGGTTCTCCAGGGAAGTTTCATTTCTTACCAAATCTGAACAGATTAGGCAGAGAGTCATCAATCCTAAACCTTTTATTCTAAATGGATGACCTCCCTGGTGAAACCATGAAATGGTTTTACTCTTCCTGGATACTGATGCAAGAGCAGCATAAAATAATGTCTGAGGGATCCATCCACCTCTGTTGGCTCCCACTCCAGTGTAAATGGATTCTTTCATCACTCCTCTCTCAACATATTTATCTTCCCTGTCCAAAATGTGTAAATTATGATCCTCAAAAGAACGTCCTTTTTCCTTTAAATGAAGGCGAGCTGCTAATTCTGGTCCTGGGTGTTGCTTCTCCTGTATAAAGGCTGTTTGGTTTCTCAAGTGTAGAACTCTGAAGTCTCCTCACTGCACTGGACTGTGTACATCAGAGGTGGTATTCTGCTGGTTCGTGTGAACTGGTAGTGGTGATTGCAGGAGGGACTGACCACATGCCGGATGTAATGCTGTCCTATTTAGCCAGGTTTTTGTGGAAGGCATCCGTGCGAGTAAAATGGTCACATTTGCAAACCAGTAGGGAAGTTAAGTGACTACCACCCCAGCGTACCCTACTTTACTCTTCCAAAGTTTTGATATATGATATTTAGGATGGAAAGACCCACCTAAGAAGAAAAGATTTAGGAGCAGCTACTCTTAACATTCTCTGCATACTTTCCTAATGAGCCTATTCAGATTTTGCGATAGATGAAACCACCGTGGAGGACATATATAAGATCCCCTAACCAGCTCAGACTGAAGAATCTACTTGGATAAGCAGCAAAACGTTTGATACCAAAACCAAATGAAGACTCAACTTCCAGACAACTGAGTCATTTTGAGAAGGGAAGCATAGAAATCTAATAAATAAATAAGCTCAACCTAAACGATTGGGAATTTTCATTGATATTCCTTCATAGAATGTTTTGCACTGAAATGACAGCATGATTTTTTAAATTGGAGACAGTCTTTGAAAGACAGCTCAAAATTGAGGGCAGCTGTTACAAAGCTTGATAGCTTGCTTTTATTGAGTTTCTTTTTGTTAATATAGCTTCATTCTCTGCCTTGGAAAGCTAGTCATTTAAAAGTTTTCAAGTAACCTAAAAGGTATGTTAAGACTAGCTGTCCATGAGCACAGAATCAACACTTGGTTATTGTTTGGAGAAATGACCACTTTACTTGGTTATATTGACAGCTCTACTGTGAAATTTACTGGCATTAAAGGTCAAAAAGTCCCACTTTTCCTCTCGTTGCATCTATCCAAGAGAGAATAAATCCTGAAGCAGAACCACCACTCTGACAATAATTTATGAATTATGCACTGACTGTGTTTGAATTGAGAATGGCTTTCATATCCTTTCCATTAGCTCAGATTAAGTTTTCATATAGATGCTGCGAAGCATGCTAGCAATATCCTCGGCTCATTTTTATGAAAATTTGTAACAAGCCCCCCTTTTTCTTCCTCACTCCCCACCCACCCAATCTACACTCCAATTGGGATGTCTCGGAATCTAAAGCTGAGCTTTGGACATGAACTTCTCTCAACCTGCTCGGCTGCTGCTCTAAAGGTTTCAATATTTTATGGGCCCTAGCTAACTCAGCCGTGAGATTCAAGCTGCAGAGATTTAGCTCTAATGTAAAATCATGAAGGGATGAAAACTGGGATGTCATAAGTAATACATCTACAAGAGCAGGAGGCAGTTACCATTTTTTAAAAAGGGGGTTTGGAAAGAAAACAGCCTTCTCTCTTCTCTCTTTGTGTCCCAAAATGAAAAGCCTCTGAGCTATTGCACTAATACATTGCTGTGATTTCTTGCCTGCTTTTCTTCAATTGTTGCTTAATTGCTATATATATATGTGCGTGTTGCGTGCTCGGTCTTGTAGAGGGTGCCATCAACCAGAAAGCCTCTAATGTCAATGTTCTAAAGAAATGGGCATCACGTTGCCTAATGTTTGTAGGGGCCCCTCCATTTCTTAGCATCTCCTCTCTTTGTCTCAAAATGGATTTAAAACATTTGGAAAATCTGCCTATTCAGCCAGAGTGTCCCAAAGCATTCTTTTCCCAGACACAGTGGGTCAGCTGCGAGCTGCTGATGGACTCTTCTTGCTACAGTCTAGAGCTAGTTCCCTAGAGTCGGGTGGAGTGTAGCAAAGCAGAAAAGCCTTATAATGGGCTTGATAACAATATATTCTTTGTGCAAAAGAATCCAGGGGGAAGTGCTGGAAGGTGCATTGGTCAGTTTAAAAAAAAAGAAAAAAGAAAGGGAACAAAAACCCAGCTCCTGTATTTTAGTGCTTGCTGGATTCCACCCACCCCCCTCCTTATTTATTTATTTGTGATGATGGGCTTCACTGGAAACATGCTTTGCCTATGAGCTTCCTCATAAAATGGTTAACAAGCATGAAGTGCACAAACACACAGGGTCCTCCCTTTAAGTTTTTAAAGGGCTTTAGTTATCATGCCCTTTCTTAGCACATTCTCATATAGAGGGCAGGGAGCCAAAAGACTTCAAGTGCATTCCTGGTGAAAAGCTGAAGGGTAGAGATCTAAGTGCGCCTTGCTTCTTTAAAGCACAATCTCTTGGTTGCAATATGGAATGCAAAGCTAATCATAAAAATTAACCATCTAAAGATCATCCAATTGTTATAATGGACTGAATACCTTTTGTCGTTCGCCTATCACGTGCCCCGAAAATATTCCAGGGAATAAAATGCAACAAAAATATTCCAGGGAATAAAATTATAGATGAACCAAATGTTTTAATATGGTAATGTAGATCTACTTGAAAGATCTCATTTGCCTATATTATTTTTCATTTTGTTGGCAGGACACAAAGATCTGCTGATTCAGACCAATTCTTAGCTGAAATTTGCAGCCGCTCAACAAATCAGCAGGGATGACCGGTGGTCAATGCTCCTGAACTAGTCCTCCAATCACTGTGGCTTGCAAAATAAATGCCTCTGAGCATGTGCAAAACATGCACTTCTGTTGCGATGCAAACTGGTAGGAAAGGTAAATGGAACCCATCCCTGACTGATATGCCTCTACACATACGTATGTACGTGTGTGTCTGCCTGCCTGCCTGCCTGCCTGCCTGCCTGCCTGCCTACCTTTCTATCTATCTATCTATCTATCTATCTATCTATCTATCTATCTATCTATCTATCTATCTATCTATCTATCAATCATTTGGATTTGTATGCTGCCCAACTCCCAAGGGACTCACAACCAAAGAATAAAACATACAATGTAACATTACCTCCTTAAAAACAATCTAACACAATTTAAAACCAACAATTAAAAACAATTAAAACAGTTAAAAACCATACATGTCATTAGTGGCCAGATCCCAATGGTGTACCATCAGATCAACGACCTCAGGCCTGCTGGAACATCCAGGTCTTTACAGCTTTCTGGAAGACCAGTAGGATGGGGGGTGGGCAGGATCTCAGGAGATAGCTGGTTCCAAAGAGTTGGAGCAGCCACAGAGAAGGCCTTCCTCCCTGGGTCCGCCAGCCTGCTTAGCTGACAGGATCCGGAGAAGACCAACTCTGTGGGTCCTTATCGGTCGCTGGGAGCTGTGTGGTAGAAGGTGGTCTTGAAGATAGTCTAGCCCTAATCTATGCAGGGCTTTAAAGCCCTATACAGTGGTAACTCTATTTACGAATTTAATTTGTTCCATGACCAGGTTCTTAAGTAGAAAAGTTTGTAAGACGAAGCAATTTTTCCCATAGGAAATGTAAAATCAAATAATGCGTGTGATTGGGGAAACTAATGGAGGCTCTGTTTCTTCCCAGGAGATCCCTAGAGAGTCCCCATTGAGGCTTCTCCCCACCTTTTCCAGCCCTGCTTCCTCCCAGGAGATTCCTAGAGAGGCCCCACGGAGGCTTCTCCCTGACTTTTCCGGTTACAGTTTTGGAGGCTTGGGTTTGTAAGTAGAAAATGGTTCTTGAGAAGAGGCATAAAAAACTTGAACACCCGGTTCTTATCTAGAAAAGTTTGTAAGTAGAGGCGTTCTTTGGTAGAGGTACCATTGTACTTGTTTCAATCTTGCAAAAGAAGGAGCCTTCTATGTAGGAAAAATATGTATAATTTGTCCATATTAAACATCTTGGTTCTGTCTTCTAACATGAACAAGAATACATGTTTTCATCTAGACCCATTCTGGCTTATAACTGCAGCTGAAGAAGACTCTGCTTTACTGGCAATCTTTTATCACTGAAAAAATTTGGAGGAGCATTTTTTCTACTTGGGGAAGTGCTAAAATTGCAGCTTCCTAAATGCCCAATCAGCAAAAATCAGGAATAAGGATTATGTAATATGATTTGTTAAAGAGATATCATACTCAAAACAGAAAGGAACACTGGTGATATTTTCTAGCTGTGACATATTATTCCATACCTTCTTATTTCAACTTATCGGTTTTCTTCTGAAATTGGCTGCTGAGGAAGCTAGACAGAAAGAGAGAGAGATGATTGGTTTAATCTTACTTATTCATTTCACTAGCCAGTGTTGTCCCTTAATGGAGCCTATAGTGTTTATTTGTTTTTTGTGTTTTTGTGGTCTTTGTTCGTTCATTCATTCATTCATTCATTCATTCATTCATTCATTCTTTCTTTCTTTCATTCTTTCATTCATTCATTCATTCATTCATTCATTCATTCATTCATTCATTCAATGTCTATGCCACCCAACTCTCTAGAAACTCTAGGCGGATCACAGCAAAAATATAAAATATCAATAACAGTACAAAAACCTCTAAAAACAGTTTTACAAAAACCTCTAAAAACTATTTACAATAGAAACAGTTAAACCCCTGCATACCACTCACGACCGGATCTCTCTGGTTACCACCATAAGATCAACTTCTCCAGGCCTGTCAGAAAAGCCAGGTTTTTATTGCTTTCTGGAAGGCTAATAGGGTGATCTCAGGAGATAGCTGCTTCTTGAGAGCCGAGGCAGCCACAGAGAAGGCTCTCCCCTGCAGACCCGCCAGCCGACACTGTTTATCTGATGTAACCTGGAGAAGACCAACACTATGAGCCCTTACTGGTCTCTGGGGGCTATGTGGTTGAAGGCGGTCTTGAAGATAGTCTGGCCCTAAGCCATGTAGGCCTTTAAAGGTCTAACACCTTGCATTGCAACCAACACTTTGGATTGCAACTGGAGGCCAATCGCAAGCCAGTGTGATTCATGGACGATTGGTGTATTGTGCAGCTGCATTCTGGCCCAACTGTAGTCTCCAAACATTCTTCAAGGGTAGCCCCATGTGGAGCACATTGCAATAATCTAACTGTGAGTTGACAATGGCACGAGTGACCATGAGAAGAGCCTCCTGATCTAAGTAGGGTCGCAATTGGTACACTGGGAGAACCTGTGCAAAGGTCACCTAGGTACAGCTATCAAATGTTGGTCTATTCTTAGCTGTGAATCTAAGAGGACACCCAAATTGAGAACCTGTTCTGAGGGGGGTTTTCTCTTCTGGGCTCAGCAATGGGAAACATTAAAAGTAGATTGAGATGGAAACTATAATCTTCCCTAACCTTGTTCCTACACAGCCAACCTGCTTTCTTTGATCACAGTCCTTCTTTGTCTCTTCACTGCCTCTGACTACAATCCATACCATAAAAGGTCAAAGGATTCCACAGGGATTTAGAATGAGCTCTCAATCAGAGCCTAAGAGTAACAGGCACAGGCCTGGGGGTTAAACCAGTCAATAAGAAAAACAAAACAATAAGAAAAACAAAATAATAAGCCAATCAAGAAGAAAAACAAAACAATAAGAAAAACAAAAAAGTCAGGATAATATATATGGCAATATCTGGAGACAGCACAATACAAGAGAAAGGATTAATATCAACCAACGACCAAGCAATAAACAATACAATCAAGCAACTACTAACTTAAGACAAACTAACAGTAAACAATAACTTTATCAAAAAAAACTACCAAGAAAAAAACAACACTCTCACCAACAATGACAGTATAGGCTGCTGCAATGACGGAGAACCTATAGCACGCGTGCCACAGGTGGCACACGGAGCCATATCGGAGGGCACATGAGGCGTTGCCCTATGTCAGCTCTAGTGTGCATGCAAATGCCAGCCAGCTGATTTTTGGCCTTAGGGAAGGCCATTTTGTCCTCTAGAGGCTTCAGGGAAGCTTCCCTGAAGCCCCGGATTGCGAAAAACGGCCCAGCTGGCAAATCAGAAATTCAGAAAAATGGACTTCTGGTTTGCCCATTGGGCTGTTTTTCACATTCCGTGGCTTCAGAAAGCTTCCCTGAAGCCTCCGGAGTGCAAAAACCAGCATTGCCCCCAGAGGCGGAGAAAAGACGCTGAGACATGGATTGTGGATTAATTAAGAGTCATTTATTAATTAACATATTTAAATAACTTTAAACAAATTTGAATACGTAAATTTGAATATTTAATTCAAAACCAACTAAGGACCTGCAGAGCCAAAACTAATGGGGCGGAAATTCCTACCATAAAATTCCTTGACAACATTGGGCAATAACTCCTTGCTGAACCAGGTTAAGGTACCACCTTCACCTGGATCATAGCCATGCCCCTTCATCGTGTGGGAGGAGTTCATCCTCCAATCCCCGTGGGTCATTGGATCCGGTGATTCCCATGGACATCCTCTCTCCAATCCCCGACGTTGCTCGAACCTCTAGTTCCTGGAGAGAGGCGGTCCATCACCCTTTAAGGATGCCCGAAAGGAGCATGCACAGTTGCTTCTAATTGCCCATTTCCGCCCCAAACCTGCCACGGAGGGGGGGGGGGTCAGATCTCAATCTTGCCCCCCCGACCCCCACCCAGCCTCCTAAACCAATTCCTGGAGGCACCTCTGCAGGTCCGACTGGAAAATGGCGTTCCCCTCCTCTGATAGGTGAACGCCGTCGGCTCGGTAGAGCCAGGGGGTTCCAAATTTTATAAGGGGATGCTTCACTACACACACCCCTAACTCCCTAACCACCTTCCCATTGGCCTGGTTGACCCTCAACCTGGCCTTGTTAACGGCTTTGGGTGAAATAGCATCCCGCCAGACGAGTCTGGGTAGAATCTCAGACCACACTATACGTGTGCCTGGATACGCAGCTGCGATGGCCTGCAGGTCTTTGCGAGCCTGATGCTCACAGACAAGCCACTCAAAACACCGAGATCGTTGCCCCCAAGGTGGATCACCAGCAACTCAGGGGCTCCCTCGGATCGACACCGCTCAAAAAACAGGGGGCGAAGCCCCTCCCAGTGCATTCCCCTGCGGCCCATCCATACGACGTCCATCTTCGAGCCCAGGGAAAGCTGCGATCCGACAGGAGACCTTGAGGCAAAACAGCCGGCCCAAAACACGAAACTGTGGCCCATAAGCCAAACTGCGGGCCGGGAACCAGCAACAGCTGAAACAACAAACAGAAAATTAAAACGACTGAAACCGGGTCCCTATCGGGGGGGCCTGACGTATGAACGAAAGGCCGCAGACCTCCAACGGCCGATGGCCATAATGTGGTGATCCGCGAAACCAGCAGTGGTGGCTGCGGTAGCCGTGCCTATACGAAACGAGTGTGTGCCGAACCTGGAGGGGTCCGCACCCACTTGCTCTAGGCTCGAGTTGTAACAGCCCAGAATTGGTACTTAGTCAAGGGGGCCCCATTACAGTGACAAAAGAAAAATCCTGGGGTTTCCCCACGACAAGCGCGAAAGGCGGCCAAAGCCGCCACAGGGCAAACGGCACCATCCGTTGTTGGTGCTAAAGCAATCTCCACACTGCAACCAGCTGGTCTGCCTTGGACCATCGCAGGCGTATGGAGACCCCACCAGGTCGTAGCTGCACGTCGCTCCGCTGGAGCGCGCGCATGCTAGTGTCCCGAACAGAATTGGCCAGAACCTCGCTCCCCGAAAAGCCCCAAAAAAGAGTGTAGTCGCTGTCGTGTGGAAAAGGCAGGCTTCATAATGTGAAGTACACAGCCTAAACCACGTGTGGCTTAAGGCCGACAGCTGTGATATGGATAAGGGCTGCCGGGCATCGGCCGCTGGTGGCGGCCGTTCCCGGGACCACCCTTATAACATTCTCCTAACCCGAAAGTCACTACACGTGGCAGGGAACCCTTGAGCTTTGGCGATGAACGCCAGACCTGCCAACTTGCCCAAAGTTCAACCGCCACCACTAAGGGAAGAAATTCAAGAAATGTGAGGTCCCTACCAATGCCGGCCAAGCTGAATGGCACCACTTTCCTCCTAGCATCCCCCCGAAGCCAAGGGAACCCGAGGCGTCAGAGTGTAATTGCAAGTCTGCTTGGAGAAGCAAATCTTGCCGCCAAAAGGGAATCCCATTAAAGCAGGCCAGGAAAGTCTGCCATACCTGCAAGTCTTCTCTGGCCCCAACGCTGAGCCGCATATGGTGATGGGGCGAGCTCAAACCCTGCATGGAAGAATACAGTCTGCGTAAAAACGCCTACCGGGAGCAATTACCCGGCATGCGAAGTTAAGCAGCCCTGTAAGCTCCTGGAGTTGTTAGAGGGTCACCTTCTCAAGCTGGACACCTCCTCCAGCTTGAGCCAGCCTCTTTTTTAATCTTAATCCTAACTAAATCCTCATTACCCTGAAGTGACCTTAAATTCTTTGACATAAAAGCCTTACGGGGACCCTGATACAGAATCCTAAAGCCTTCGCTAAAGCCCTGCAGGATAGCAGCCGCCCTCTTGGACGGGCGATATCCTTGCAAGAGTTCAGCCAAGCGCTCAAGCCTGTCCGGACTGGAGCCCTTGCGTCGCAGGAACGGCGGGCTCGTTTTTATCCCCGCTGTTCCTGTTCCTACCGGGACGCGGACACGTGTGGGTGGCGTGGGAACCCCCGCACTTACCGCAAGCGTGTCGAAACCTACAGGAGGAGCGAGCGCAAGAGCCCTTGGCGCTGTACTCAAAACAGAGCTGGGCGGGTCGAACACCCTGCCCCGCCGCAGTGCGGGGTGCTGCCGGCTCCTCCTCCATCAAATGACCACTATCTGTCCTTTGACCCGACCCGCTCTTACGGGTCGCCTGAAACCATAGATTGGGCACCTCCCGATCCCAGGGCAAAGAAGGGTCATACGCCACCCTCATCCGGAATGCCTCATCGTAGTTCTGCCAGGCATCCCCCTTGACCTCAAAGTACGATATGGCGATGAGGTCTATGTATTTAAGGAGCGCCGTGGCCCTGCCCGGCTCCTTATGTATGATGACGGTGGCCACACTGACCCCTCCAAATCTTGTCTCTAATAGAGGGGTGCAAATGGTATCCTAAAGGAGTTGAGGGAAGGCCAACAGGCACCACCCCCATGGCAGCTTCCATGGGGTCGGTCGAGGTGGTCACACTGGTACTGGCCGACCCCGCAGAAGAAAAGGCCGCTGTGAGGGTGGCCAATCCCGGCACCACCATTGTTCCACCTGCCCCTGCTGGAACTACTTGGGTCCCCGCCGCCCCAGTTGTGCCAAGCAATGACCCCGTGTTCACCACTGGCGCACCAGCTGGGACCAGAACCGGCTGTGCGGTCGCACTCCAAACCTGGGAGCATACCATGGGCGTGCTGGACCCCAAAGGAGGGCCCAGGCCGGTCCTGCCGGGGGGGGGTTAAGGTGGGTAACCCCTGTACAACCAGTGTGGGTGCGATGGAAAGGGACTCACCCCCGCCAACCAATGGGGCCCCGAGGGCTCCGGCCTCAGAACTGGCATCCCGTGCCACAGGAGCGCTCTGGTCCGGAGCTTCTGGTGTATCCCCGGCGACAGGAGGGGCTCCCAACGCCGCTGAAGGCCCGGATCCGCTGCGTGCCCCGAAGGCGGCTTCCCAGCGGGCATCCATGCGGTCCAGGCGATCTAATAAAACAGAAAAAGATTGAGCAGAGATAACAGGTTCCGGGCCCTGCGGGGCCTGTATGACAGGAGGGGTTTGCACCCATGGGGTAGGAACTCCCGCCCCCACCTCTCTAGCCCTTAAAGAGGGGGCCCTCGCCCTCCGAGGGCGAGGGCCCTGGGGGGCCTGAGTAGCTAAACGCTTCTTGGGGCCCATACCAAGCAAGCCCTCAACCCAAGCCAACCTAAAGTAGTAGGCCCAAGGCCTACTCACCCCCAGCCACCCGGATGGGAGGTCCTGAGGTTGTAAAAAAACCCTGGCAGACCCCTACAGGGAAGCCCTAAAACCCACCACCAAGTGGACACAAAACTGGGGCCCTTGGGACCGTAGGGAACCACTAGGTCCCACTACCTAATCCCACCACCCTGGAAAAGGCCCCACTAGGCTCACAATGCCAAACCCCTATGCCCTCAAAAAGAGGGGGCTATCTACCCCCTAACCCCTCACCAGCTCCCCTACCGAAAAACCCCAAAGCAGGGGGGGAGGGGG